>NW_012098532.1:560336-628203 GCF_000951045.1 Mandrillus leucophaeus | reverse complement strand
AAAAAGAAAATAAAGTGAAAGAAGGAAGCAGAAGAGGGACAACCATAGAGACGGTAGCATAAGAAAGATTCAGTACAACTTTGTTGGCTTTGAAGAAGGAGGAAGGGGGCCACAAACCAAGGAATGCAGAAGACCTCTAGAAACTGAAGCCAAGAAAACATATTCTTCCCTAGAGCCTCCAGAAGGAACACAGCCCTACCAACACCTTGATTTCAGTCCAGTGAGATCAGTGTTAGACTTCTGATCTCCAGAGGTATAAGATAATAAATTTGTATTAAATACTTAGTTTGTGGTTATTTACTTAGCTAGTTATTATTTTTGAGACCATCTCACTCTGTCACCAAGACTGGAGGGCAGTGGTGCGATCTGAGCTCATTGCAACTTTCGCCTGCTGGGTTCAAATGATTCTTGTGCCTCAGCCACCCGATGTAGCTGGGATTACAGGTGGCACCACCATGCCCAGATAATTTTTGTAATTTTAGTAGAGATGGAGCTTTGCCATGTTGGCCAGGCTGGTCTCGAACTCCTGGCCTCAAGCAATCCTCCCACCTCGGACTCCCAAAGTGCTGGGATTACAGGCATGAGCCACTGTGCCCAGCCAGTTTTTGTTAATTTATTATAACAGCAACAGGAAACTAACACAGGTTACTTTCTCTCAGCATTATATTTGTGAGATTTGTCCATGTTGTCATGAGTAGCTATAGTTTATTAATTTTCTTTGATCTATAACAGGGGTAGGCAAACCTCAACTATGGTCTATAGACCATATCTGACCTGGTGTCAGTTTCTGTATGACTTGTGACTTAAGAATAGTTTTAACATTATTAAATGGGGAAAAATCATAAGAAGAATATTTTATGAAATACAGATTTTAGCGTCCTTAAACAAAATTTTGTTTTATGGGTCTTCTTTAGAGATTGGGGTCTCATTACGTTACCCAGGCTGGTCTTGAACTCCTGTGTTTAAGTGATCTTCTTGTATCAACCTCCCAAGTAGCTTGGATTACAGGTATGTGCCACTGAGCCCGGCCATAAATAAAGTTCTATTAGAACATTTCCATGCTCATTAGCTGGGTATGGTGCTGTGTGCCTGTAGTCCTAGATACTTGCGGGACTGAGATGGGAAGATCGCCTGAGCCCAGGAGTTCAAAGTTATAGTGAGCTATGATGTGAAAGAAAGGAAGGAAAAAAATACAACCACAGAAATTCCTTAATGTATCATTTATGTATGCCTTCATGCTACAATGGCAGAGTTAAGTAGTTGCGACTGACCGTATGGCCTGAAAGCCTAAATTATATACTGCTAGGCCATTTACAGAAAAAGGTTGCTGTACACCCATTATGAAAAGCACTATGTAGGTTCCTCAAAAAATTAAAAATACCACTACCATATGATCTGGCAATCCCACTTCTGGGTATATAGCCAAAGGAAATGAAATCAGTATATTGTAGAGATATCTGTACTCCCCTGTTCATTGCAGCATTTTTCACAATAGCCAATATATGGTATCGACCTAAGTGTCCATCGGTATGTTAAGGGAGATTCATTCATTTTATTGCAAAAGACAAGATTTCCTTCCTTCTTTTTAAAGTCTAAATAATATGTATGTCTCCTTTGGAGTTAATATTTTTCTCTGAATTTTTTAAATTTTAAAATCTTTTAAATTAGGGTTAAATACACATAATACAAAATTTACCATCTTACATTTTTAAGTGTACCATTCAGTAGTGTTAAGTATTTTCACATTATTGTGTAACTGATCTTCAGAATTCTTTTCATCTTGCAAAGCAAACTGTATACCCATTAAAAACCAATTATTCATCCCTCCACATCCCTGGCAACCTCCCTTTTACTTTCTGTCTCTGTGAATTTAACTACTCTAGGCACCTCATGTAGCTGGAATCATACAGCATTTGTTTTTCTTGCAACTGGCTTATTTCACTTAGCAAAATGTCTTCAAGATTCATTCATGTTGTAACATGTGTCTGAATCTTCTTACTTTTTAGGGCTAAGTAATATTCCATTATATAGAAATACAACACTTTATTTATTCATCTATAAATGGACACTTAGGTTGCTTCCAACTTTTGGCTGTTGTGAATAATGCTGCCATGAAACAGCTGTACAAATATCTCTGTGAGACCTTGCTTTCAGTTCTTCTGGGTATATACCTCAGAAGTGGAATTTCTGGATCAATACTATTGATTAAAATACTATTTTAAATATTTTAGAGACACAGTCTCACTATGTTGCCCAGGCTGGACTTGCTTAAACTCCTGGACTCAAGTGATCCTTCTGCCTCAGCCTTTCAAGTAGCTGGGACTATTGGCACATGCCACTGCGCCCAGCGTGTTTTTAATATTTTGATAAGCCACCATACTATTTCTCTGGATGTTTTCAAGATTTTCTCTTTGCTTTTTGTTTTCAGCAGTTTCACTATGAAGTGCCTAGGTTTTGTTGTTGTTGTTGTTGTTGTTGTTGTTTTGATTCATGTTGCTTGGGACTCATAGAGATTCTTGAATCTATAGCTGGATATCTTTTCTCAAGTTTGGAACTTTATTTCTACAAATATTGCTTCAGCCTTATTCTATCTCCCTCTGGGAATCAAATTACATGTGTTACCCTTTCACACTGTATCACTTCGCCTTTTACCCTTTTTCTGTGTTTTCCACATTTATGACTCTCTGATATTCATTCCAGATGTTTTTATAACCTATCTTTGAATTTATTAATTCTCTCTTTTGTTGTGTCTAATCTGTTATTACATTCATCCACTGAGTTCTTAGCTTTGCATATTATACTTTCTATTTATAAATTTTCTATTTGGTTCTTTTATTATAGCTTCCAGTTATCTGCCAATATTCTCAAGCTTGTCATTTATTTCTGGAATATATTAAGCATACAAAAATGTTTTACTTTTAATAGCATGAAAAATGTTTATGATACGGTGTTCAGTGAAAAAGTGGGGCTACAAAACCTTATATGTAACACATAGCTAATATAATACTCAATGGAAAAACACTGGAAGTTTCCCCCCTAAGATAAGGAACAAAATAAGAATGCTCATTTTTGCTAGTGTTATTTAACACAATACTGTAAGTTCTAGCCAGAACAATTAGGTAGAAAGAGAAATAACAAACATAAAAACTGGAAAAGAAGAAGTAAAACTATCTTTATTCTCAGATGACATGATCTTATATAAAGAAGATCTCAAAGAATCTGCCAAAAAGCTACTAGAACTACTAAATTTATCAAACATGCCAGATACAAAATCAACACCCAAAAATCAGTTGTGTTTCTATAAACCAGCAGTGAACAATCTGAAAAGGAAACAAAATAATTCATTTACAATAGCACGCAAAAGAATAAACTATCTAGGAATAAGCTTAACCAAGGAGGTGAAACACTTGTACATTAAAACTACAAAACATTATTGAAAGAAATTAACTATGACTTAAATAAATGAAAAGACATCCATATTCATGAATTGGAGGATTTAATATGCTTAAGATGCCAATACTACTCAAAGCAATCTAAAGATTGAATGCAATCTCTATCAATATTCCAATGATCTTTTTTGTAGGAATGGAAAAAACAATCTTCAATTCGTATGGAATTGCAAGGGCCAAAACAATCTTGACGGCAAATGAATAGAATTGGAGGACTCACACTTACTGATTTCAAAACTTACTACAAAGCTACAGGAATCAAAGCAGTGTGGTCTTGGGATAAGGATGGACATATAGACAAATGGAATAGAATTGAAATATATACATCCATGGCCAGATGATTTTCAACAAAGGTGTCAAGACCATTCAGTGGGGGAAAGAAGACTCTTTTCAACAGATTATAATAGGAAAACCTGATATCCACATGCAAAAGAGTAAAGTTGAACCCCTACCTCATACCATATACAAAAATTAACTCAAATGGATCAAAGAACCAGAAATAGGAGCTAAAACCATAAAACTCTTAGAAGAAAACATAAAAGTCAGCTGGGCATGGTGGCTTACTCCTGTAATCCCAGCACTTTGGAAGGCTGAGGTGGACAGATTGCTTGAGATCAGAAGTGTGAGACCAGCCTGGCCAACATTGTGAAACTCTGTCTCTATTAAAAAAAAATAAAAATAAAAATTAGTTGGGTGTGGTGGTGTGTGCCTGTATTCCTAGCTACTCAGGAAGCTGAGGCAGGAGAATTGCTTGAACCCAAGAGGCAAAAGTTGCAGTGAGCCGAGATCATGCCACTGCACTCCAGCCTGGGTGACAGAGTGAGACTCCATCTCAAAAACAAACAAACAAACAAAAAACCCCCACAAAAGCTAATCTTCATAACCTTGGATTTTGCAATGGTTTCTTAGTGATAGCACCAAAAACATGGGCAACAATATAACTCACAGCAAAAGTCAAGCAACTCTATTAAAAATTAGTAAAAACTTGAATCGACATTTCTCCAAAGAAGATACACAAACGGCCAATAAGCACATGAAAGGATGCTCAACATCATTAGTCATCAGAGAAATGCAAATCAAAATGACAATGAGATACCACTTCATACTTATCCAGATGGGTATAATAATTTTATAAAAATAGAAAATAACAAGTGCTGGTGAAACTATTGAGAAATTGGACTCTAATACATTATTAATAGGAATGTGAAATAGTGTGCCTATTCTGGAAAATAGTCTGACAGTTTCTTAAAATGTTAAACTGGATTGTCACATAACCCAGCAATTCCACTCCTAGGTATATACTCAAAAGAATGGAAAATAGAGAATCAAACCAATATTTGCATGCTAATGTTCATTGCAAGATTATTTGCAATAGCCAACATGTGGAAACAACCCGAATATTCATTAACAGAAGAATGTATAAACACAATGTGATATATAATACAATGGAACATTATTTGGTCAATAAAAGGAATGAAGTTCTGATACTTTCTACAACGTGGATGATCTTGAAAACATTATGCTAATGAACTAAGCCAGACACAAGAGGACAAACACTGTATTACTCCACTTACATGAAATATATAGAATTGGCACAGTTATAGAGACAGTAGCATACAGTCTACATGGAGATTGGGGAAGGTGGAAATGGGGAGTTATTGCTTAATGGTTACAGGGTTTCTGTTTTAGATTATGAAAAAGTTTTGGAAACAGCTAATGGTAAAGGTTGCACAACATTGTGGATGTGATTAATACCACTGACTTGTACATTTAAAATGGTTAAAATAACAAATTGTGTGTTAAATATATTTTACCACAAAAAAAAAATCCAGAAAATGGTCCATTAACATATGAAAAGGGTGAGAAAGAAGAAAAAAGAAACAAAGAAAAGAAGGAACAAATTGAAAACAGCAGGCAAGATGATAGAACTTAATCCAAACATATCAATAATCATGTTAATGTGAATAGTCTAAATGTACCAGTTAAGAGACAGAAATTATCAGATTTGATAAAAAAGAAAGACCCAATTATATGTTGTCTACCAGAAAAATCAACTTTAAATATACAGAAATAGATTAAAAATAAGATGGGGGAAAGATATGCCATACATACACTAACCAAAAGAAAACTGAACTAGCTATATTAATTTTACACATAACTGAGTTCAAAACAACAAATATTTTCAGGGATAAAAAGGGACATTACATAATGATGAATGTGTCAATTTTTCAAGAAAATATGACAATCCTAAATGTGTATGCAGGAATGGGAAGCAAAAATTTAGCTAGTGGATCAGTAAAATGGATCCAGTAAGAACAAAACACTGCCCCTTCCATAATGGAAGTGGTCCTGTGTAATCAGCTTGCCACCAGGTAGCTGCCTGATCACTCCAGGGAATGGAGTCATATGAGAGAGTCAGTGTTGGTCTCTGTTGCTGGCAGTTGGGCACTGAGCAGTGGCTGAAGCAACGATAGCCTTGGAGGGTAGAAATTCATGTCGCTGAGCCCATGCATTACCTTGGTCCCTGCCACCATGGCTACTTTTTTCATGAGCTCATTGAGCAATGACAGGAGTAGCTAGGGAAAGAGGCAGACTGGTATCTGTACAGCAGGTAGTCTTAGCCACTCGATTATTCAGTCCTCCACTGCTGAGGCCACCCTTTAGTGAGCATTCACATAGGACACAGATATCTTCACATTCTTTGCCCATTCAGTGAGTTCTAGCCATATACCTCTTCCCCAGAACTCATCAATTTTTCAATTACATTTCTTCCAAGTCCCTGATCATCCCTCAAAGCCATTGGCCACAGTTCGTCAACCTATAGACTCTTAGCTCTGGCCATTTCTACTTTCCAGGCAAAATGAATATCCAGGAACACTGCTCAAAGTTCTGTTTACTAAGAGGATTTCCCTTCCCTACTGTCTTTGAGGGCTTTCCCAGAAAGGGATTGTAGTGCCACACTACTTTCTAGAGATGCCTGCATATTTTGTAGAACCATCTGTAAACCAGGCCTAAGTTGCTTCTTCCTCAGTCAACTAGTTGCATGAACCACTCATAGGTACAGGCTAATAGTGAGAAGGTAATGTAGAAGGAGTAGGAGCCATGGGCATTTTGACCTCTTCCTCTTACAACGTACTTGAACCTTCAGGACCTGCATAAGCGCAATTTCATACATACCACTTCCATTTGATAATAGAGTGCTTAATGAGTAAACTTTGTGGCTTGGTAAGTCAGACTACATTTAATTTATAATCAGCAGCTCAGATTGCATGGTAATAAGGTGACCCATGGGTAACATTTAATCTCCACTGAGGCCCTGTAGCAAGTCAAAAACTATTTCCCAAAATGAGTGTAGTTATCTGCAGAGGATAGTAGGACTTTGCTTCCAAATCTTAAGGATCTGCACTGTGATTCACCTACAAGGGCCTGCCAGAGGTTCCAAACAGAATGTCTATCTGCTACTGACATTGAACACCCCATCAGATCTGCTGGAGTGTACGCGTGAAATGGCAGAGCAGCTTGTACCTGCAAGCTTGATGTGTTGCCAAGCCTTTTCTTGTTCACGGTGTCACTCAAAACAGTTTTTAAAATCACTTGGTAAAGGAAGCACACCCCATGAGGTATATGTTGCCTCCAAAATCCCCTGCACTTGGTGTTTCTTTTGGTGGTAGGATGGGCCAGATGCAATAATTTATCCTTTACATTAGAATGAATGTTTTGACATCCCCCAACACTGCTGGAACCCTAGAAATTTCACTGAGATGGAAACCTGTGAATGTTTGTAGGATTTGTTTCCTATTCTCTGGCACACAAATGTCTTACCACATTGTTTAGAGTAGTTGCTACTTCCTGCTCACAAGGTCTAGTCAGGATAGCATCATCAATTTTAGGGACCAATATAATATTCATTAGAAAGGAAAGGCAATAAAGTTTCTTGTGGACATGAGAATGAATAGATTTACCCCTGAGGTACAAGAGAAGGCTTGGTAATAGGTCAAGGCTGCACTGCAAGCTGCTCTGCCACTTGGGTCATATGCTCCAGCAGATGTGATGGTGTGTTCAGTGGCAATAGCAAATAGACACTCTAAAATCTCTCGCATATCTCTGTAGGTAAATCACAGTGCAGATTCTTAGGTCTTGGGGAAAAAGTCTCAACATCCTCTGAAGTGAAGGGGTATTGTTGGCCTTGCCAGCGGAAAGCAAGTTGCTTATGGTGGTCGTTGTTGACAGGCATAGAGAAAAGCATTCACTATATTAGTAGCTACATACCAGGTTACCAGTGGAGATGTTAATTTTCTCAAGCAACAAAACAACATATGAAAAAGCAACTGCAACTGGATTCACCACCTGATTTATTTTGCTGTCATTCTTTAAGATCTAATTGTCTTCTGGACAGGCAAAATAGGTGTGTTGAGTGAAGAAGTAATGGGAATCACCACCCATGAATCTTTCACATTCTGGATAGTGCACTAATCTCTGCAGCCCTTCCAGGAATGCAATATTGCTTTTGGTTTACTGTTTTTGTAGACAGAGACAGTTCTAGTGGTGTCCATTTGGCCTTTCCAAATGAGGGCTAATGTAATAGCCCTCATTCCAAATATCAGGGAAATAATGTAAAGATTCTGTCAGTTGCAGAATATGTCTCTTCTAAGTATGCATTCTGAAAATGGGGAAATGACCACAGAGTGGGTTTGGGAACCCAGTGGGTCCACTGCAAGTTGGACCTGATCTAAAACCCCATCAATCTCCTGACCTCCACCAACCTCTAGCCTGACTAGTGGACCATTGTGATATTTTGGGACACCAAGAATTAGTGTTAGTTCAGAGCCAGTGTCCAGTAATCTCCCCAAAGTCTGATTACTTCTCTTTCCCCAATACAAAGTCATAGGTTTCTTACTAGGAGCTTGTGGAATTCTGGAGTCCCCTCTTCATTCTAGGCTATAGTAACATAGAGGCTGGAGGATAGATCATTGTACTCTTAACCTCTCACAATCATGAGTTGATTAAGTAGAGTGTAGTGTGAGATGAGATGAGAAAAGATGGCAAGAATTGTGAGGAGTGTGAAATTTTACTTTACTTGCAAGCTAACAAGTTAGCCTGTCGTAGTTTCATAGATGTTTGCAGGAGACATGAGACTGCTGGATCAGAGACAAACGACTTTATTACAATGATAGCATAGCCAGAGTATTCATATTTTCTGATACTGGTTTCCTGAGTACCAATTCCCATAGAGCAACACAAAGAAGGCCAGGTGTCACCTGCACATATAGTGGGTAGCATTACAGGAGAAGAACTCTGAGCTTGGGGAATCTGAATCTTTTATTGTAATAAGCAGTAAGCATAGTTGCCCTTTATTCTGGAGGGAGACAAGACATAATCTTTATTATGCTGGAAGGTGAGCACATTTGATCTGGAGGGCAACAACATTTTTTCTATCTTCTAAGGCTGTTCACTATACAAACATCATTAAAAAGGTAGTTTGGAACAAAGGCAGGCAGTGCTTCTGCTTGCAAGGTATGTAGAAGCATAAGAGAACAATGGGAAATTGTTTCCCAGCAAGAAGGCTGGAACTGAAACCTGGATTAGCAAGCGAAGCTATTAGAGAGCTAGGAAGAGTCAGGATATAGTAGCATTACGAATGTGAAGGTATTTGGGAGGCTGAGGTAGGAGGACCGCTGGAGCCCAGGAGTTTGAGGCTTCAGTGAGCTATAACTGCACCATTGCACTCCAGCCTGGGTGATAGAATGAGACCCCTTCTCAAAGGAAAAGAAAAGAAAAGAGAAAAGGAAAGAAGGAAGGAAGGAAGGAAGGAAGGAAGGAAGGAAAGGAAGGAAGGGAGGGAGGAAGGAAGGAAGGGAAAGAGAAAGAAAAAAGAAGAAAGAAAAAGAAAAAAGGAAAGAGAAAGAAAGAAAAAAGAATGAAAGGGAAAGAGAAAGAGAAAAAAGAAGAAAGAGAAAGAAAAAAGAAGACAGAGAAAGAAAGAAGGAAATAAAGAAAAAAGAGATTAGAAAGAGAAAGAAAGAAAAAAGAAAGAAAGAAAAAGAAAGAGAAGGAAAGAAGAAAGAAAGAAAGAAAGAAAGAAAGAAAAAGAAAAAAGGAAAGAGAAAGAAAGAAAAAAGAAAGAAAGAAAAAGAAAGAAAGAAAGAAAGAAAAAGAAAGAGAAGGAAAGAAGAAAGAAAGAAAGAAAGAAAGGAAGGAAGGAAGGAAGGAAGGAAGGAAGGAAGGAAGGAAGGGCAGGATGAAATTTCAAGAATGTGGGTGTGGTCATCATTGTCAAATGCTACGGAGATGTCTAGTTAATAGGGATGGAGAAGAGTTTATTGAGTTGGTTGATTGGTGATTGTTTGAGCCTAGGTCCTCTGAGAAGCAGATATCAAGACAGGATTAGATGTGCAAGAAATGTATCAGGAAAGTTCCTGAGAAAATATGTGGAGGGAACCGGGGGAGGGTAAGAGGCCCATCAGGGTCAGTTATGAGGAATCCTTGAGCTGTCAGTTTATCTTCAAGCCAAGAATGACCATCAGAAGAGTCCCATTTCTCCCTGGAATAGACCTGTCTTAGTAGCCTTGCTGCACTCAGTCATTGGGCTTTCCTCCTTCCTAACAGAACCTCACTTTTGTACAGGTATCCACTCCACACCTGGCTCCATGTGTGTGCTGATAAGAATGTGTCAATACATTCCCCTGATGACAGAAAATGGTTTGAAGATGGGCATCTGTCCAGTGAAAATGGGGGGAAATATTTATTCCATGTTTGGGAGAGTGCTTTTTTTATTCTCTTCCTCTGGATGTGTATAAAAAAGTATATTTCCCCAGTCCCTAAATGGCATCTAGCCTGGGAATAAAGCCAACATGCCAATGATGGCAAAGCAGAAAGACAGAAAACCTAGCTCTTGGATGATGTTGTCAAGCATCTGAATTAACCAAACTTAGTGCCTACCCTTTATTTCTTATTTTATGAGATAATAAGTGTCCTTATTGTCAACTTTGAGTTGTGCTTTTTGTCGCTTACAGCCAAAGCATCCTAGCATACACAAGGCCAAGACCAACATGGCTGGTGTTTCTTGGGCAGATTACTTTATACTCTCTGTGCTTCAGTTTACTTATCCATAAAATGGACAAGGCAGATATTCAGTTGGTGTGCTTTGATAGCGACTGAAAATGGAATCTATTTCCCTTTGGAATAAGAAAGCTCACTGTGTTTTGGTGGTGGATAATATTTTATTGTCTGCAATTGATAATATATGCAATTGATCCTGCAATTGCATAAAGTGGTGAGATAGTCATTTTTAATGTAAATGTGTAAACTCATCTAAGATACTTAGGGACTGTTCTCTGGATAAGTCCAGAAACTGGGCTTACTAAGGAATTGAGCAAACATCCATTTAGATTGTCCAAGGCAATGATTCCGGGCTAGAGAGCAATCAATAGAATCCTACTTATTTAAGATATAGCTAAGATGATTGGGAGTGGGACAACCCAGACATAAAGAAGCAAATGAGGACCAGCACTTGTTGTTGCCACAAGTTTGTAATGCAGTTTAACCTAATACATCTTACTAATTTGGCTGAGAAAGGCTTGATAAAGAAGTTGAGACAACCTCAATGTCGGAAAGCCGATGACAAATTAAAAGGTAATTTGGCAAGAGACAAGATCTAGACTATTCCTGATTATAATAAATTCTTCAGAAACTCTGAAGTAAGGACTTGAGGCTATGTTGGCCCAGGATGGAGAAGGGAGAAAAAAATGTCCCTTCCTTTTTATAAGTAAGAAACTACTATCTATACTGCCAATAATAGGAGCTAACATTTCTTGAGCGCCTCCTATGTGCCAAGCACAGTGCTAAGCACTTTATGAACATTATCTCATGTAATCCTCAGAATAATCTTATAAGGTAAGTACCACTGTTATCCCCATTTTTAGGAGTGATATTCATAATATTTAATGTATGGCATAGGCCCTAGCTAAGCAGGATGGACACCTATAGACAATCAGTACAGCCACACTCACACACACTAATTGAATATTGGCCACATCCATTTTATGGATGAGGAAACTGAGGCACCCAGAGTATAAGTAACCTGTCCAAGACACACAGCCAGCAATGGAGCTGGGGATTTGAAGTCAGATCAGTGTATCACCAAAGCCTGCGTTTGGCTGTTATCACTATATTTTGCTGCCTAGCTTCCCATAGAGAGGTAAGACTGATCACGTATCTAACCATTTTTGGGTGCTTGATAAAACTGACATGTTAGTTATTCAGATTCAGTATTTCTCCATAATTAATCACAAAGTCCTGACCTATGTAACAACCTCTTCTATGGGCTGAATGTTTGTGTTCCATCCAAAATCCATATGTTGAAACCTAATTCCCAATAAAATGATATTGGGAGGTGGAACCTTAGGGAGGTGATTAGGTCATGAGGGTGGGACCCTCATGAATGGGATTAGTGCCTTTATAAAAGAGGCCCCAGAGAGCTGTCTTGCCCTTTTCCACCATGTGAGGACACAGCAAGAAGGCAACACCTATGAACCAGGAGGTAGGCTCTCAACAGATATTGAATCTGCTGTCACCTTATCTTGGAGTTCCCAGCTTCCAGAACTGTGAGAAATAAATTTCTTTTATCTATAAGCCACTCAGTTTATTACAGCAGTTAGTTACAGCAGTCCAAATGGACTAAGACAACACTCAATGTAATGCTGTACATGGACATGGTTATTACCTAAATCTAGCCTTAATATCAAACACATTGAAGACATGTCATTATGTGGCATACATAGCCCATTCTGAGGGGATTAAGGACTTTTACTTACTGCTTTGGGATTTTGTGGGGAGACAGAGGTTTGCAGAGAAGGAATGGTGGTTGTCAAGTCAAGAGTAGGATAGTCAGGGAGTGGCTTAATATGATTTTTCTTGCGTAAAGCATGTTAAGATAAAATTACCTATTAAATGCAACAACATTCAAATGTTCCTAATTATAGTCTCATCCTAACAAGACAGAGCGGGTAAAACATGACGGTTGGGTGGCAGGCGAGGGATTGGTGGTGAGGGAGGATGTACATAGGACACGAAGATGAGGGACTGAAAAAGAATTTGTTCACATTCTGCTGAAATCTCCCATAGTTTCCTTCAAAATGCCACAAGCCTTTTTTCGAAGTCTCAGCCTGGGCTCAGAGTCAGGGCCAAAGTTCAAACAATATCAAAGTTTATTTTTGACATAAAGGTTTATTTCCTCATGGAATTCTTGAAGGGTTTGCCCCATGTGTGTGAAGCATTGAGACTGGACTGAAAGGAATTTATTTTAGGACCTTGAGCCATCTTTGGCTCACACACTTACTGCCCTAGGAGATGATTGAAGGCCATGTAAGTTTCCAGTTCACCCTTGGATGCCCAGCGCTAGGGTTACATCCCTCCCGCTCAGCGAAGCTCTATTGCCTCTAGGGCAGAAGCATGCACTTTCCTCTCAAATCTTGTAGCACGGATCCACTCAGTGTACCCACTCTTTTCTTTTAACTTTGCATGCTTCATTAATAATTTATCAAATTTTATATTTATTTTGATAAATTGTTAATAATCATTATAGATAAACTCAATCCACAAATCTCTCTCTTTTCAGAGTGTAGCGTTGATTAGCCTTGATACTGTCTGCATTGTTAATTGAATTATAGGCTCTGTCTGACTGAAAATCTGCCAGTTCGATTTCTTTGGACTACTGGGCTACCTATCTAAGAAGAGAGAGTTTAATTTTGTATTCTTAACTGCAGAGCCATGCATTTATACCAAAAAGGGTAAATGACATTTAAAAAGAGAATCGATTCAATCTAGTATTTGCCAATTCTTGTTAATTTCTCTTGGTACAGACACTTAGAACCATAGAACAGAATGTTAGAGTTGGGATTAACGAGCAGCCTTTTCATATCCCTACTGGTTGTATATATATTTTTATTGAGTCTCATGGTAAGAGGGTGTGGGGTGGAAGATATAGTCTTAAAACTTAGCTAAAACACAGTGCAAGCCTATAGTTCCAGCTACTTGGGAGGATTGCTTGAGCCCGGTAGTTCGAGTTGAGTCCGGGCAACATAGCAAGACCTTGTCCCTAAAACCAGAAAACAAACAAACAAACAAACAAAAAAACCACTTAGATAAAACAACTGACTGTAGAGGAATATCAAAGAGAAAGTCCACATCCCTTCTTAGCCACCAAGTTGCTACTATCTGGCGTATTTGAGAGGTAGCAACATGGAGGCAGTTTTCTTGTTTCTCATCCTGAAATAAGACTGAGGGCTGTACTGGGAAGCTGGGTAGGTTACAAGAGGTTTGCTCATAAATTTTCATTTTGCAGCTGTGGAAACTGCCAGCTCAAAGAAGGATAAATGCATATCCTTTGTCACTTATTTATTCTTTCAAGTTCATTTTTATTGAAATTCTAGGTTCTTAGCAGCAGCTAGGAAGGCAGGTTGGGAGATGGGAAGGAACGCAGAGGCCTTACTGGTCTTGAGTGGTCAACGCTCCCACTTCCTCCTGCCTCTCTGGCTACTCTTTCTGTCTCTGTTTCTAACTGAGATCCATACCTGATTCCACAGGTGCTTAAGCTTAGGCTCAGATTGCAACTCCCAAATCTGGTGTCAGGATGAACTGCTGCAGGCCTGGAGCATGGGAGTTGGCGGGTGCGTGAGAAGCATCCAGCACTTTCAGGTCTGGTTTGGCTGTCAAGGGTCTCCCCATCTCTTCTTTGCACCTTCATTTTCTCTCTCTCCTTCTGAATGTGAAATGCCAAGGTTTATAGGCAAATCAAAGCAAATGTTGAATTCACGGAGCACTATCTGGCTACTTGGCCCTGGAGATATGACTGCAGGTGGGGCATAGCAGCCTTGGTCTCCACATGAAAAGTTCTTAAGCACTTCCTTCCTTGTGTCAGGCAATGTTCTACTCCAGAATCCACAATGACTCTCTGCAGACCCTTCGGCTGAGTTAAATTCTTTAGTAAGGCTCTTCATATCTTGCTCTGCCTATAATCCTCCATTTATTCATTCATTCAGCAGGCATTTTCAGAGTACCTATTGTGTACCCATCACTGGGCTTGGCACTGGGCATACAGCAGTGAACAAAACAGATGTGGTTCCTGCTCCCATGCAGCTAAAAATTGTGTGGGGTAGACAATATTATCACAAAGGAATATTAGTATTACTATTAAACAAGGATGTTCATATCAACCTACAGTACACTGTGCCAGATGCTGTGCTAGAGGGTGACGTGGGAGCATAGGAGAGGACACTTTACTCCAGCTGCTTTCCTGCCCAGCCAGCTTGGCCGGAGCACGGTATTTCAAGAACTCTAACTTTCCCTCCACATACCAGAGCCTGGCTCCCTGCACTACTTCCTCTGAGGCTTTCTGCATCTCTGCCCACCTCTTGAACCCAAGACCTTTCCTGTTGGGAAGAGACTAGATAAGAAGCAAGGTGACAACTTACATTCCCTTGGCTTCTTCCATCATACGTGCAGATCCACTCTAGTCCTGGCAAGGGAGGAGGAGCTCTGCTGTGAAGTGACTCCGTTGCAAGTACTTGATGTTTCCTTGACGAAAGCCAGGGCCATCTCATTGATGAGGCTGGAGTGAAAAGACTAGGCTGGGGAAAAGGGGGTCGGGCCAAAGCTGGTTTGCTTGGAATTGGGCTTGTTATTATAGATCTCTGAAAGATTCATCAGCTTCAAGAATCAGAGTAGTGAGGGAGACTCAGCGACCAGGCCCAGCCCAGGCCTGCTGTGCTCAGACAGTAAAGCTCTGACCACACAGTCTCCTTCAATCTGCTCGTACCTCATTTCTTCTCCTCCAGAGCAGAGATCAGTCTAAACAGCTCATAGGTCAAGGAAAAGTATCCCTGGAGAGTCCAGCCAAGTCCCTGCTTCCTGCCAGTTGCTCTCTTGGCTCAGGTTTGAGTTTGCCAAATAGAGAATTCGGGATTTTTATTCTGCAACTGGATTTTACAGTTCAGAAAGGGTACAAGTCTTTTGCCAATTTGTTGATTCTTATTTTAATCAGAACCCAACTTTTCTAATATCCATGTTCTAATTTACTAAACAAGAAGCAACTATATACTGAAAAGGGAAATCGGATTACACTTTTACTTCATTTTTAATTGACAAATAATTATATACATTTATGGAGCATGATGTGACGTTTGATGTATATATATTAACACATTGTGGAATGATTAAATGAAGCTAGTTAACATATCCATCACCTCACATATTTACCATTTTTCTGTGGCGTGAACATTTAGAATCTATTGGCAATTTTGAAATATACTAGTTGTAGAGCCTTCTTGAACTGGTTAGGGGACAATTAATTATCTGAAGGAATGCATGAAAACAAGCCACGCTCAGAATCATTAATGTAGATGCAGGTATTCTGTTCAAAGTGTTTTACTCGCCAGTGTGGTGGCTCATGCCTGCAATCCCAGTGCTTTGGGAGGCTGAGGCAGGAGGATTGCTTGGGGCCAAGGAGTTTAAGGCCAGCCTGGGAAACATAGGGAAATTCCGTCTCTTCAAAAAATAAAAACTAAATTAGCAGGTGTGGTGGCACGTGCCCTAGCTACTCAGGAGGCTGAGACCGGAGGATCTCCTGAGCCCAGAGTGAATTCAAAGCTGCAGTGAGCTGTGACCACACCACTGCACTCCAGCCACGGTGACAGTGGTAGATCTTGTCTCTTTAAAAAAAAAATTGTTTTGCTAATAGATTATAAAGGATTATAAGGATGTGAACATTTGTAAGAGGAAAAATGAGAAGAGAATGAAGAGAAGGAAGAAACTGAAGCACACCAAAGTCAAAGAGGTGGGTTAGAGGAGAGTCAGATGGAAGCTCAGTGTGTTGAAAATAAGCATTATGAGTGGAAAGGTCCTAAGTGCACGAGGACATATGCTCAGGTACTCTGGTTTTCTGAGGACAACAATGTGCCCCCTCTTTTCTGCCTTCTGGAATGGAGAGAAATCAGGCCGTGACCACAGGGCTGCCCGCACTGAAAGCACATCTCCGCTCCTGTAACCCATCCCAGCAGCTCAGCCTGGCCAGGGATAGAGCCTATCCCAGCTGGCGGACCCTACCAGAAGGAGGCGTCCCTGGGCTCTCTTTTTGCATAAACTGGAGTAGTGTCTCTCTATCTGAATTGAATCTATTGTTCCAGAAAATGGGTTTGTTTCTATTCATCCACTCCAATGGCTTTACAGTGTCCAGGCACTGTGGGACTCCCTAGAGACATTGTCTTCCTGAACAGTCGAATAAGATATTTGGTTCTTCGGTCCTTATTTCCAAGCTCCTGGGTGCTAGAAGGTTGCATTCACAGCCTAGTCTAGCTCGTGTGTGGCACCGAGTACATTTGGGAAAGGAAAGCTAGATCAATGAAGTCAAACTATTCGGTCGGTCTTCGCTGGTTACCCGCTGGTGTGGGCGCGGGTGTGCTTGAATTTTTGTTTTCGTTTTTGTTTTTTTGGTAATTATGAAGAAAAAGTTTAAGTTAAAAAAAAAAGGCAGAAAATAACTTCAACCATCAGAACTGGGAGTGGAGCTCCTCATGAGGACCGGGGCACACATCCTATACCGTACCTCACGTCCCCTCTCACGCAGACATTCCTTCTTTCACGCTCCAGCTCGCTCTTTTTACTCCTACTTCCCTTTCCCCCTCTCCCGGATCAAGCGTTAATCTGCGAATCTCTGACCGCAGAAGAAAAAAAAAAAGGTGGGTGGGGGGATCCCGAAGTAGCAGAGCTAGGAGGAGGAGGAGAAAAGAGGGGAGGAGGAGGAGGAGGAGGAGGAGGAGGAGGAGCCCGGCGAAGCAGAGTCAGAGGGACTGGTGGCTCCGGCGAGTGTGCAGCCCCGGGGGAGCCGGCGCTCTAGGCGAGGAGCCCGTCAGTCAGCCTACCCGCCCGTCGTCTTTGGCGCCCGCACGCTCTCCGGCCCGCGCCCAGGGGCCTGCTACACCCGGAGGTGGGGCCGCCTCTCAGGGGCGCTCGGGCCAGGGGCGCCGTTTGGGGTGAGTCCGCCGCGCCGCCAAGCTGGTCCCCTGCGCCCGCGCCCGCGGCCGGGATGCCGTTCTACAGGCGCACGGTGGTACCCCAGCGCCTGTGCCCGCGCAACCCGCCGCAGCAACTGGCGGAGCTAAGCGACGTGAGCCACCTGGCCGCGCTCAGCCTCCTCCGGCAGCTCGCCGACCTCTGTGGCCACTCGTTGGCTCTGCTCGAGGACCTCGAGGGGCACCTGCTGGCCCTGGGGCGCCGCACAGACAGCCTGTACCGGCGCACCGTGCGCCTCCGCCGCCGCCTTCCCTGCCGCCTGCTTGGCCCGGAGGAGGACGAGGAAGAGCTAGGTAAAAACGGCGCCCCGGTGGCTCGCGGCCCCGCGTCTACCCCGCCTCTGGGGGCGCCGGTCGGCGCTTAGCGCTGTGCCCACCCTCTCCCCGCCTCTCTCCGCCCCTCCCCTCCCCTCCCCTCCATTCGGGGAGTGAGGGGATCCCATTTCCCCGACCCCCGCCTCCGCCCCGCCTCCGCCCCACCGCCGCCCTACCGCTGGAACTTCCTGCTCTTCACCCGGTCGCGCCGTCCGGAGTGGCCCCGTGCCCTTGGGACTCCCGGCCCTGGGGTTGGTGGCCGCCTCCTGGGGATCTGGGTGGTGGGGGACCCGCTGGGTCCAGGACGGCCTGGGCGATACTCCCCCCACCCGCCCACCTAGCCCCAGGTCCTCGGCGCCCCCCTCATCATCGCCGCGTCGGAAGCCAAATAGCCGAGCCGCTGGCTTCTTTGCTCCTGTCTAGGAGCTCGGCCACTTCAGAAAGCGCGCCGGAGCTGACCGCCACCTACGCGGCGGCAGGAACCGGCGGTGGTGCCTACTGGCTTTAAACCTGTGCAACTTCCCGCTGGAGCGTGGACGCGGCTCGCACTCATAGGAGTGACTGAGCGCCCTCCCGCCTGCTTCTCTCCGCACGTTTTGGGCAGCTGTGCTGGGGAGTGGCCGGGAGGGGGGGAGGGGAGAATGTCCGGGGTTTCGCTGACCCCCTACCCCCTACCGCTAGGGTCCAGCTGCTATTTGCTGGAGAGAATCATTTAAAGAAGTTATTATCAGTTTCCTGAAGTGCATTCACTTTAGGAATCAGCCATGCCTGAGAAACACCGGATCCCAGTGGTGCCCTCACTGAGCACGCGGGACGTGTGAGAGGGTAGGGGGCTACAAGAGCCCTTGTCCTTTACTGTTTTGGATCCCAACACTTTACATGGGGAATCCTCTGTCTGTGGAAATGCAGTGCCCCTGAGAGTGTGGGCTTCTGTTCTGAGAGCGAGCTTCTGCTGAAAGCAAGGGGACTGAGTAGGCTGGAAATGCTGACTACAGCTGGGGCATGCCAGGTACCAGGGCCAATCGGTTCCCCCAGAAAGCTGGGGAGAGAAGTAGCAGTGTGGCCAGAAAGTTTCTGGTGGAGGCAGAAGATGACTACTGGCTGATTTCTGAGTGCAAGCCTCCAGCTAACTTGGGAAAGAAATGCCTGGGTCAGCCCCTCTTCATTACACACCCCACCCCATCCCCACCCCTTCCAGAAGTACTGGAGTCAGGCCCTGGCACCTCTCTTCATAAAGGTCTCTGACCTCTGAGGTGGATGGCAGAGGCCTCTGGTGGAGATAAATGAACTGGATCCTATTAGAAAAGAAAGGTGGAAGCCACAGATGACTGCCAGATGGTATGTAGACACTGGACCAGGAACCTCTGCATGGCAGGGGCTCAGTTTTTTGCTGGGGTCCCACTGATTACAGGATTAGTCTAGGGGAAATTTGATAAGTCAGCTTGAGGATTAGTTTTCAAAATCCCTACACAGTTTGCAGAGAGCCACCTACTGAGTTCAGTAGGGTAAGTTAAGGACAGTTTTTTCAACTCTACCTTCCTGTCCACTGAATTAGCGAGCCCTTTCTGTGGGATGGAAGGCAAGGCTTCACCAAGTCACCTTTGGGACCTAACCCTCTCCAGTGATCTGCTAGGTTAGAAAGAGATGGCTTTATGCAATGGATAGCTTGCAATGGGGAGAAACAATTGTTAAGTTAAATTACCATTGGTTTGGCTTCTTGGCAGTTTTCAAGAATGGGAAGAGTGGCCATCTCTCATCCCTGGTGTGGCCTCTTGCCTTTGAGAATGTACGTGTCCCACGGCTCAGAGGCACCCAAGGGACTGCTGCATAAATGGAACACAACTACCTTCTGTAAGTTGGTGAAAAGGTCTGATTTTCCATTTTCTGGTCTAATGCCCTACCCTAGACTCCCCTTGAAGTTCTCAGTGCACACTTTTCTCTTCAGGAGCTGTGATTGGGTAGCACTGAAATTAGGCCTTCTCAGCAATGGTCTGAACATAAGTGCCAAATGCAAAAAGAGTTGGGGAGCATAATCAGTGCACCATCTGGCCACTCCCTTGTTGCTCAGGCATAAGCTTCAACAGGGTGTTCAGCAAGCTGAATATTAGATTTTGACCGTAAATAAGTAAATAAATGAACATTGTCATGTCTTGCCCTTTTTTCTTCCCTATGCGTTTTCCTCCTAGGACTCCCACTCCCTTACTGACCATTTTGCTGGGGGTCAGCATTTTACCCTGCATATCCTCCATCTGTCTGGATTTCCCTCAGATTCTTCCTCTAGCTATTTATTCTGACCATGGGGCAGGAGAAACCTGGGAAGGTGGGAGGAAGGTTGGAAAGCAACATGGCCAGAGTGAATGACAGCTGACAGGCCAGCAGCATATAGCCTCCCTGCAGTGACAACTTGGCTGCCACTGACTGAGTAGTGGCAAGTCAGACTGGCCCATAGCCTGCAGGCTGGGCTGAGGCCCTGAGAAGCAGCAGGGGGAGGATCAAGAGAGGAGGATCGAGATGGAGGAGGAGAAAGTGGATGCTGGAGAAGTTCAAGGTGCTTCTCTACACAATCACAATCATGGGTCATGCCCCCACCATCTTCAAGGTTACAGGGGTGGACTGGGCTAGGCTCGTTGCCTGGCAACATCCCCCCCCCCACTCCACTGAAGGCTGTTCTTTGGTAACTTGAACCCCTTTGAGACTGCCCTAAAAGCTCTTGTAACTGGTATGGTGAGAGGGATGGGGATGGAAGGAGGAGAGGGTAGACCACAGGACTGCAGAAGGCCCCTGTGGTTGTGGATCTGTGGCACTTGCCACACCCTAGGCATGGCCCTGCCTATAAGTTGAAGTTTTCCCCACATCTGGTTTTGAATGTGTCCTGTTTTATTGCATCTGTGGTCTGTACGCTGGGTTCTTCATCTAAAAAGTGGTATAGTCAAAGCCATTGGGAAATAGCTCCATGCCTGCCACCATATGCTGAGTCAATCTAAGCTTTCCAACTCCTCCCTTGGAGATCTATATAATGTTTGTAGGTGCTTAGATGGTAATTACAAAAGCAATCAGGCCATCCGCCTAGGGATATAATATCTCCTTTGCCATCAAGGAAGTCACCGAAGGGCTAGATAATTCTAGGTATGTTTAACAACACTGGAGAACTATCATGTTACACCAGCTCATGAACTTGCTGTGGGAAAGATGTTCTGTTGCTTCTTACGATTATTCTGGCTTGAATACAGCCAGTTGGGTCCATGGTGGAAACTCCCTCTTCATCTTTATGTAAAATTCCTACCTCTTGATTTTCCAACTTTATGGCAACTCTGGCTCCAAATCAGAAAGGACAGCTGGTTTATTTGTGTTTAAATCATAATTCCAGTGTGAGGATAGACTGTTGTAAATCTATACGGAGATGAAAAAATGAAAAAAAGCACCTCCGGACTGCAACAAATTTGCCATTAGACGAGGTATTGTGGACCCTGAGTCTGACCGTCCTTGCTAATGAGGAGAAGAGATGGCCTCTTGAGTCAGATGGAGTGGGGAGGGTGGCAGGAATTTGGGGACTTGGAACAGGCACTCAGCCAGGGCTTACTTTGTCTCTGTCCTACCTTTCATCCCCAGAGGCTCTTGGGACAGAGAGTTGACAGAGTACGGAGGGGGAAGCAAACCCATTTTCTTTTCTCTTCCCACTCCACCCCACTTTCCATTTTCTTTTTAAATACCATGAAATTCCTGGTGTGCTTCATGGTATTTCCATGTGTTGAAAACATCTTCCCTGGAAATTTGGATACCAAAATGTCCACTAGAATTTCTTCCACTTTAGAAAAAAGAAATTTAATCCTCTCTTTTTTTAGAATCTAGTAAATCTAGATTCATGAACAGCTAAAGTGATAAAAGTGTCAGGATGTTGGAATAGTAGAGTAATAGGAGAAGATTCAACTTATGGCTCTTGGGCTCAACCTTGACCTTGATGAAACTGATTAGGTTTAAGGAGGAGAGTGGTACGTTTGCATCATCTGTTCCTGTACCTCTCTGGTGTGGTACCAACAATTCAGTCATTAACCACCATATGTGTCATAACACTTGACATTCCAGACCCAGAAAGGGGATGGTACCTGTCCAAAGGCACCCAGCTGGATCAAGACCTTCAGTAGTCATGAGTGCTGAAAAAATTTTAGTGCCTCCCCATATGTAATTCCAAGTGAAAGCAATACTAAACCTGTAAATAAAAATGTTACTCTTTTTAAATGACTCAAAGCTCACATGGATGTTGAAATTAAAATATCTTACTAGATTCTTTCTCTCTTCCTCTCTGTCTTTTGTACCCCTGCTGTTGGTGGCCTAATCATGTATTTAATCTGC
This sequence comes from Mandrillus leucophaeus, assembly GCF_000951045.1. NCBI lineage: Eukaryota > Metazoa > Chordata > Mammalia > Primates > Cercopithecidae > Mandrillus > Mandrillus leucophaeus. Next base: position 606,023 of record NW_012098532.1, on the reverse strand, counting down.
TGATATGGGAATGTGGTACCAGCTGGGTCACACAGGAGGTCCGTGACAGGAGGCCTTCACCTAGAAGCCATGCCTTCTGACAACCAGACTAGTGCTCTGCCCTCTCAGTGATGCTAAGTTCAAAGTCAGTTGTTCTTCGAGAGTCACTGTCTTGGCATTTTCTCTAGTTGGAACTTGTCCAGGATGAGAAATAACTCCTGTTACCTTTAGTAACTGAGGGCACCCTGTGGTTCTGTAGTTGTGGCCGGGGGTGAGCTGAAGCTGGAGAGGAGAAAGGAAGGTCAAACTTATGTCTTATAGAGAATAGGTGTGAGGCAACAGGCTCTCTTGTTAAAGCAAAACATAGTCTTCTTTGGATGGAAAATTGCTCCAGAAAAATGATCTTCAGGTGGGAAGGGGTGGCTGGATAGTGACCCTGACACTGCCGCAATCCCTCTTGATCCTTCTGCCATCTTTATACCTGTTCTTCTCCCTTGTAGCTTTCAATCCACTTGTGGACACTACTTGCCACACACCTGCATCCGGACTATTTTCTGTTATTCTTGTAGAGGCTAGTTGGCATTTCAGAAGGCACCTTTTATTAAAAACCAATGGGAACAGGAAAGTAAAATGATTGCCAAAAATGCATTTAGCATACACATTTACCGGGTATGGATTTCTTATCCTTCAGTGCTCAAGTAGCTTAACAGGCTCACTGGCTTTGCTGCTCTATTCCCTCTCTGAAGGTCTCAAATCATCTTTTCCTTAGATTATTATTTTCTAGCCTTGAAAAGTGGGCACAACTGCATCTGGGCCCTGTCTGACCTTTGTGCTGGGTGCTAAAGACCCAGAGGTAAATAAGACCCAATGTCTCCCTTCGAGGAGCTCCCAAGCTGCAGAGGTAGGTGCCATCTCATTCCCCACCACATCAGCGTGTGGTCCTGAGTATCAGGTCTTATTTAGGTGGAGGAGAGCTGATAACCAGAACCAGGACCCTAGATCACATACCAGAAGATTCTTCTGCTCAGTTCAGTTTGGGGTCCAAAGATGGAATTTAGACTTTTAGAATCGGCTATGGTAAAAACAAAAATAAAAACCAATCTGTCATTCTGTTAGTGTTACTGTGAATTTAGCAATGCTTTTAAATGAATTTGCAGTTTTAAACATTATAATGTTATCTTCACGCATATGAAGAGTAGTGCTTATTCAGTCCGTAGACAATGCTTGGCGGATCTGCAAACTTACAGACTTCTTGTGATAACTCTATGGTCCTCTAGAGTCCTCTACTCTCAGTTGGAAATCGCTGGCCTTCCTGGTTCAAGCTATCAGCTCTTCCCTGCTCTGTGGAATTCCATGATTTCACTCAAATAAGCCCTCATTGAAGTTTTCAAGTTAGAGTGCACAGGATGGCAATACCTTAACAGTCAAGACTACTTTAATAATGCCACGAACAGGAGGTATGTTTATTAAGTGTACAAGTGGTTTGCAGTAAAGTGCTTTGTATGAGGTCATGCGCAAGACCACTAGGTATCAGTCAGTTAACTTGGGAGGTTTGAGCAGTTAGGCAGCCCTTCCTCCCTCCCTCTCTCCCTCCCTCCCTCCTTTTCTGCCTTCCATTCCCTTCCTCCCTCTCTCTCTTTCTAAAATGTAAGCTCCTCAATAAGATATAAGCTCCTTGAGGGTAGGAGTCTTTATCTGTTTTTACTCTTGTGTCTCCAGCTCCCAAAACAATGCTTGGCACCTAATAGGCACTTAATAAATACCTGTTAGATTGAATACCTTCTTTCTTTTTTTCTAGCCATTGCACATTTATTGAATACCTGACTCTGGGCCCTGCCCTGTGCTGGTTTCTGGGGATACAGAGTAGAACTAGGATGCAGATCCACAGTCCAGTGGGGAGAGCAGTGAGCCGTAGTACTGTGGAGACAAGGTCTAGGCTACCGGGGCAAGGCAGAGGGGGCACACCTTACTCAGGACAGAGGCTAGGCAAAGCTTCCAGGAAGATGTGATGTCTGAGTTCTGAAGGATGATCTGGAGCTGGCCGTTGAAGATTGAAGAGGGCGGGGGAGGGAATTCCTGGCTCAGGAAGTAGCCTGTGCAAAACCCTGGATATGTGAGAGAGCTGGTGTGGGGGAGGAATTCACTGCCAGTGATTCAGGAGGAGAGGGAGCAAGGCACCTCCTGACTCAGAATGAGCCCCCAGGGTGGAGGTGGGGTGGGGAGTTCCTCACATCCTGTTTGTTTGTCAGGGAGTTGGATATGAGGGTCTTGAGAAGTTTAAAATGCATGGTTCAAATGAAGTTGTAATATTAACTAACTGTGGATTTTCTTTTTCTACATTCAAGTTTTCATTATCCTTGGGCAGATGAGACCCAGTCAACCTCGGCTCCTTCATGCTTTGCAGGGCGAGGCCCTGGGCCCCTCTAAAAAGGCCAGACAGAGCAGGAGGGGCTCCGAGCCACAGTGAGAAAGAGAGAGAAAGCAAAAGTCTACCTGCCTGTGTGTCCCCGGCTGTGTATCCAGTTGCACTCCAAAGCTAAATGTATTATTTATGCCCCTGCTTTTCTGTGAGTGGGGACATTTGAGGCTTGACGGTATCTTTTATTATTATTTTTCTTTCTGAATAGCATGGGTTCTTCAGAATCGTCTGTAATTCATCAAGGGGAAAATCAGAATTTTTTTTTTTTTTTTTTTTTTGAAAATTGACTCGAGGAGATGAGTTTTAAAAATGTATCTATCAGCTGTTTTAATTTTGACTGGAATCCTTTGCTTCCGAGAACAGTGTAATTAGCTGCCTGACAATTTATAGCCTGATCCCCAGTAACTGAAAAATACCAAACTCAAATTATTTCCCCAGACTAGGAGGCCCGGAGGTGACTGAGGTCTCCTTACGTTAACATCCTTGGTCCTTGGGGGCTGAAGGCGAGGGCGGTTCTCTGCCCTTGCAGGAGGTGGTATCTCCGAGTTGTCAGCAAGACAGGCCTTGTTGTTATACACTGAGTGTCTCCTTTGACTCAGTAATTCTACTTCCAGGATTTTATGCTAAAGAAATAATCAGATATTGGCGGGCGGCGGGGGGGCGGGAAATGTTCAGGGAATCCCCACTGCATTTTTTGGTTATTTGCATTAGCCAGAAAAAGGAAAATAACTTAGACATTCAATAATAGGGGAATGGTTATATAAATTTTCCTAGGTCTATGTGATAGACTAATATACAGCCATGAAAAGCTATGCTCTAAATGAATTATAAGGCTACATGGAAATGCACAAAATAATGCTAAGTAAAAACCAAAGACAAAATTTACTGTGTACAATATCATCTAAAATAGAGCACCCACATAGACACATACACATAAGAGGAAACTGGAGAAACCTATGCCAAAATGCTGACAATGATTATCTCAGGGTGATGGGATTATGGGGATGAGTGATATTATTTTCCTTCTACCATTCTGTATTTGTTAAAATTTTCCAAATCAACATCTATTACTTTTGGTAAATAGAAAAGATAATGGATGACATGTTAAGGAAAAGGATCTTTGGATTTGGAATCGTCAGCTTCCAGGTGAAGTCCCACTTGCCCAGCACCTACTAGCTGACTCTAGTGTCTCTGAGGCACAGTTCCTCTTCTGTAAAATGGGGTTAAACACTACCCAGTTCACAGGGTTGTTGTGAGGATCCAAAATAATGTATGTATTAATGAAATGCCTGGGGCCTATGCTGCAACCATGCACACCATCACTAAATACTAAGAAGGCGAAATTCCACGAAGCCTGTTGAAATCCCTGGATGGGGGTACTGTCAAGATGAAGTTATAATAAGAATGTTCCTAGACAGCTCCAAATTGCAGCCATTCTTCCCTTTTCCAGAATATGTAAAGAATGTTTGTGTGCCCACGGAGGAGCCGCATCTAGCTTTTGAGGCTGTCAGCTCATCTTTCCCAACCCAAGGATTTTCCTTTCCTCTGACTCCTCCCTTCATTCTCCCCCACTGACATCTGTTCACTGCCTCGCCAACCAAGGGAGAAAACATTCTTTGGAACTAAAGCTGAGGCACCACCAAGAATCATGGCAGCTATGACATGTTTATTGTCACAGAGAATATGTGGTGCTGGCTGACCACAGAACCTGCCAGGCTGGGCTGCCAAGGAGGGGTTTGAATGAAGCAGCAGAGGATGGATGCAAGCCCCACAGCCAGGCAGCGTCCCCTGCCTTTGGGCAGAGCTCTTGTCCAAGTGTCTCGCTGGCTGTCTGTTTTCTTCCCCTTGGGACGTCTGCATGGCTCCTGGTTGAGCTCACCAGTTTTACAGAACCAGCCTGGTTTATGGGTGAAGAAACACCTTCTCACAGAACTTATGGGACCTAAGCGTGTTTCAGTAAAGTACTGGGCAGTTTGCCTGAGGGCCCAGCGTGCCTAACTCTAACCAGCATGGATACGAAGCAAGGAAATCCTGAGCTCACAGCCAGGCAGCCTCAAGGACATAAGCACACCTCAGCAGTGTCTACAAGATGCCCTGGCCACCAGGCAATCCAGCCATCTCCCTGGGTAGAATCCTTCACACTGCATGTCTGATTGCATTTTTCATTTTTTAATTACAGCCATAGACTCATATAGACTCTGGCTGCCAATTCAAAGCACCTAGGGAGTTTTTTTTAATTTGTTAATGTTTTGCTACATTCTTAATAATTACACAAAATCATTATGTACACCAATAGATATTATTGACCAAGATATAGTGATGCTTAAAATAAAGTCCACTGTAATCAGTACAACATGTTGGTAAAATTTACCCTAAATGTCAAAAAAAAAAAAAAAGTACTAATACTGTGGCTCCACCCCATACCAATAAATCCAGAATTTCTGGGGGACGAGGCCCAGGAAACAGTACTATTTAAAAGTTCCCATGTGATTCTACCATGCAGCTTAGGTGAAGGACCCCTGTTATAAATGTTAAAGCTGGGAGAGAACCAGTTTCCCGACTTATTTGAACACGCAATCCTTTACAAATTATATTTGTGGATAATGAGCATGAGCTATGATGTAGACTTAGATTAAAGTGACAAAAAAATGGTCTCACAGATGAATTAATTGTAAGCAGTAATAATACAAGGTTAAGTTATGTATATATATATGTCCAATATATATATATTGTTTTTGTTTTTTTTGAGACTAAGTCTTGCTCTGTCCCCCAGCTGGAGGGCAGTGGTGCGATCTCAGCCCACTGCAACTTCCGCCTCCCGGGTTCAAGTGATTCTCCTGCCTCAGCCTTCCTGAGTAGCTGGGATTACAGGCACCCGCCACCACGCCTGGCTAAGTTTTGTATTTTTAGTAGAGACGGGGTTTCACCATGTTGGTCAGGCTGGTCTTGAACTCCTGACCTCGTGATCCTCCCACCTTGGCCTTCCAAAGTGCTGGGATTACAGGTGTGAGCCACAGTGCCTGGCCAATATATTATTCAACATTGTAAGAGAACATAGGGGTTGGGCGCGGTGGCTCATGCCTGTAATCCCAGCACTTTGGGAGGCCGAGGCTGGTGGATCACCTGAGGTCAGGAGTTTGAGACCAGCCTGGCAAACATGGTGAAACTCTGTCTCTACTAATAATACAAAAAATTAGCCAGGTGTGGTGGCGCATGCCTGTAATGCCAGCTACTCAGGAGGCTGAGGCAGGAGAATCTCTTGAACCCAGGAGTTGGAGGTTGCAGCGAGCCAAGATTGCGCCATTGCACTTCAACCTGGGCGACAAAAGCAAAACTCCATCTCAAAAAAAAAAAAAAAAAAAGAGAGAGAAAACATAGGAAATTAGAAACATGAAACCATTTTATTTTATTAATAAAAAGGATAAATATATGGTGAGGTAGAGTAAAACATCTTTTATTTTACATATTTTGGTTATAACATGTCATCAAAACCCACTAACATTTTAAACAAGAACAGCATTTTTGTTTTCTTACGTCACTGCCACTTAATATCACCTATGATGTTACTGGGTTGGATCCCTATACCAGGTCAATCTCAATTTATTTATTTTCTGCAACAGAATGTAACAACTCCACTATGCACAAGCTCGTCAGAGTATAGACAAGAGGAAAGAAACTTCCAGTTTGTAATACTTAGTGTTCTGAAATAGGCTGTGCCAGAAATTCCAAATAGAAGTTGGAATGGTTGCCTCCAAATCAATATCTAGATCAGACTCTGCTTTTCCATGTTCTCTGATGTGACACACTCTTTCATGCAGCTAGATTATTGTGTTAATAATATGGCATAAGAGTGAAATGTATTATCCACATTTGTATTTTGTATTTGTATCCACAAATATAATTGTAAAGGATTGTGTGTTCAAATAAGTCAGGAAACTTTGGAGTGGTCTCTCTCAGCTTTAACCATCTATAACAGGGGTTCTTCATTCCACTTGCACAATAGAATGTATAAACGTATTGAGTACTTTTGATCCCATTTATGCTTCAACAAATGCAATGCAGAAGAAAGAGTATTTATCTTTTTTCCCTTCACGATCCCAACAGGAATAGTTTTAGAGTATGGATCTAGGCCAACACTCACCTAGAGAAAGGAAGAGGACTGGGGCACAGGGATCTCCGGGTAGGTAGGTGGCTGTGTGTTTGGATTTCCAGTGCAGAACCTCTCTTGTGGCTATTTTGGGGTCCTGAGACATCCACTTATGTGACCCTGTCAACAGCCCCCCGGGAAATACTAGGGCAAGGGGGACAAAGGGAAAGGGAGAACTATGGGGGGCACTTTTGGCATCCCTCCATAGTGTGATCAGAAAGGGGAGATGCTAAAGGTAACCCCTATAGTTTGCCTCCCAAGCAATACTGTACATCAAGGATGATAAATAAGAGATCAAGAATAGGCTGCAGCTGGGAGAGGTGGCACAGGCCTGTAGTCCCAGCTACTTGGGAGCCTAAGCAGGAGGAGCCCTTGAGCCCAGGAGTTCAAGGCCAGCCTGGGCAACATAGGGAGAACTTGACTCTATTTAAAAGAAGAAAAAGAGGCTTCAGCATCTCCAGAGGAATCTGTTTAAGAAGGCTGAGAAGGCCGTGTTCAGGAAGAGTTCCACTCGAAATGCTGAAAATTGAAAAAAAGATTCAGTACTGAAAAGTGGGGAACATTCCAGCTCTCAGGAAACTTACCCGTTAAGAAAACTCATTTCTTGAGGAGTTTGGATAGCAAAGTCTCCCTGTATTCCAATTTCCAGCCTGTATTACCTCTTGGAATAAAGAGTTACATAAGTTTACTCCCTGTTGCAAAATAACCCAATGAAATCTTTTTTCCCATAATTCTGAGTTAATGAAAATGGTAGATTTAGGAAACAAATGTTATTGGCTTGCACAGAGGTTTTATATTTTGTGCCTGTAGCTTCCAGACTACCTGATGCAAGTGGGGTGTGGGGTCATGAGGGAATGGGAAGAGCTAGTGAAGGAGAAGGATCTCTTTGTCCTGTTAAACATTTATTTCACTCTCGTAAGATGCCAGAGGGAGCTGGTAGAAATTTGGCAAGCAGGTGTCCCCTCCAGGTAGAGGGATGGCAAAGGGTGCTTTCCCTGGGTGGATTAATTAGGAGAAGCCACTCCTCTGGGTGGACCAGTTTTAAAAAGTCACGCTTTCTGGGCATAGTAACTAAATAAAGGTACTTCTTCTTCCATGTGCAGTCAGACAAGACATTGGGCTTGGCTGAATTGTGTCTCCAACTTGAGATCCCTTTGCAGGGTACAACTTGCACAACAGTATGAGCGGTCCTGTAGTGCCAGGTGCCACCAGCCACCAGGTATACAGAAATATGTCAGTGATATACCCTGTTCTTGGATAATTTATAGGACAGCCCCTCTAAATTCCCCACTGGCTTTAACTTGCCCCATCTGCTGCCAGCTCCACCCTTCCTGCGTCCCTGCTGGCAGAGCTATTCTCTATGGTGATGAAACATCCACCCTCCAGATGCCCGGGCTACAGGCTGCTGTTTGACGTGGCTGTGCTGCTCCTGTCTGGGGATCGGGCTAAATGTCTGCTTTCCACAATGAACAGCCAGAGTTACTGGTTAATTGTGGTGGCTCATTGCTTCTGGGTTCTAGATGGGAAAACATGGAAATCATTTAACACTTCACTATGGCTTTAAAACTTTTCTGTGTTCTGTTTAAATGTGCTTTGAAATGGTGAGTTTGGGTGTAGCTGAGATACTTCTCCCCTTTAATTTTCCTGTTCTTTAATAAAGGAAAGCAGTTTATCTTTCATCTGGTGATTTACAGCTGACTCTGAGGGGTAATTCCTACCCCACTCATTGTACTATGACTTTGCCAGGCTTTTTGCCAGGTGTTGGTGATATCAAAGTGATAAGACTTACCTTTTGCTCTTCAGTCTTAGTATTTAGTTGGGGAGACAGTATGGAAGAAGACAACTTTGCTGCAGACCTCGCTACAGACCCTTTCACATAGGGTCCAGTGTGAAAAACACAGAGTACCGAGGCAGGGAAGGTTTTCATAGCTTTTTCCTCTCGTGTCTTCCTGAAAACTCTTATTCATTCCCCCAGACTTCTATTCAGGCATTCCTTCCTGTTTATGGCCCTCTCTGACTCCCTTCACTATGTTCCTGCTATGCTTTTTTCACTATGTTCCTCCAGGTAACCTACCCTTGGGTAGGAGGCAGAGACTGCCAGTATGTATTGACCATTTTTGAATTCATGTTTATTTCCTTCTTTTACCACCTCTTGAAAGTAATATGACCCTCTTCTTTAGAACTTGAAAGAACACCCTGGCCATCCCTTGGCCTCAGATAAACTGGAAGCTAGAAGTTAGAGGTCTCTTCCTAGGAGAATTGAAGCCCATCTTAAAGGTTGTGAGGATTTGGAAACAAGGTAAAACTATTGAGGCCTTGTGATCCCAGTACATTTAGATGAGTATAAACAGTTCCTTATAGCTCAAGGGAAATCAGAGTTACATTAGGTGGTTGTAGGCTAGTGATGGGCCTTTGAGAGTAGAAAGAGCCCTGATTATCAACTTGGCTTACTTTGCTAATTTTGCCCAATGTAAGCCCAATTCAGTATTTGCTAATGGAGTAATTTTTGGTGCTGAGTCTCTGTTTTCTGTTTGTCAGGAGGATCAGATGAAAGCCTGTATGGGAAAAGGCTTTGTAAACAAAAAATCACCCCCCCCAAATGTTAAGTATTACCATCTTTTAGGGGCAAGGATAGTGGCTGACTCATTCCTCTTTCTTCAAAATCTAGTTTGGAAGTAGGCACACTGTGAATGTTTGTTGAATGACTAACTGGCCTAGTAAGAGATGGGTTTTTGTATTTCTTTAAACCTCTGCATATTATCTAATAAATCTGCTATATTAGTTAATGCCTACCCTTAGGTTTTTTTGGTAATTTTTGCCGTTACTAACACTGTGAACCTCATAACACCCAAGAGGTGGTTATTGACTCCTAGATACTTTGCCTGCAATAGGATATACCACTGCCAAATTGACAGTGGTGTCTGGGCTGAGGCCTTTTGTCTTAAGAGCTTAGATTTCCCACCAGACTCCTCGAGGGTTGTATTTTATTCCTGTCTGTGTTCCCCCACTGCCCTGGTATGCAGTAAGTGCTCAATACATATTTTCTGAGTGACTAACAGGGAGAGGGAGTGGCATGTTTTTGCACTTCTATTTGGCCAGTCAAATAAACTCCAGATAGCAGAAAGTGACAGATGTCACAGCTAGATCACCCTCATCTTACTTTTATACTTGAGATGACCCTCCTTTTCTAATTTAAAAAACCTTTGGACAAAGACCCATGTTTTTATTGTTACCTTTAAGAGCTTTCCATGTGCCTGAAAATATATACATCATTAATTCATTTTATCTTCACAGTGATTGCATGAAATAGTTACCATTATTATCTCAATTTTCTTGATAAGGAAACAGGCTCAGAGAAAAGTAAACAATTTAGAGTTATGGAGTAAGTTGAACATCCAGAATCTGAATGCCCGTCCATATTCTCCATCACAATCAATGGGGAATAGATTTTACTGAAAGCAAGGAGCAGAAAATAAATATGTTTTTACCACCATCAGGGAGGCGATTTTGTTCAATGCACTGAGTTGGGATAGGATTCGATGGAGGGCTTTCTAGTAGATTGCAGGAGATTCAGCAGGAACTTATCTGGTGAGATTAAAAAGAATCAAAATTTCTAGGGGGGCACAGGGAGAAAAAACAGGAAATTGAATTTTCTCTGTGAAATTAACTAGCATTTTTGCCTTTCTTTCTAATTTATGAAGCTCTTTTACATTTGTTATCTCATGTGATTCCCATGACAGCCCGGTGAGTTATTACTTCTATTTGAGAAATGAAAAAAATAGACTCAGAGATATTAAAACTGACCTGCCCACAGTGGCAAGTGGGAAGTGAAAACCAAGAAACAATTTTTACTGTTTTAGGTGGTGGAGATACAGGAGTGAACAAGACAGGCCAAAATATTTGTCCTCATGGAACTTACTAGGTAGATAAACTATGATTTATTTCTTTTCAATTGCCCTCTGTCAAGTAATAGATATTGGTTTTAGTTTTCAACCTTAACTGTATTTTAGAATCACTGGGCACACTTTGAACAAAACATTGATGTGTGTGTGTGCACACACACTCAAATTTTAAACCTGCTCTAGGGGGTTTTAGTGTGCAATCAAGCTCAAGAACCATTGGTTTAGAGCAGTGGTTTTCAACCTTGGCTGTTTATTAAAATCACCTTGAGAATATATATATACATACACCGATGTCTGGGCTTTACCTCTGAGGCTAATTAAATTAGAATCTTTGTGGTTATGTCCAGACACGTGTACTTTTAAAATGTGCCTCCTCAAATGGTGCTACTGAGTTCAGGGTGTGGCATTTACATGAAGCACTTGAGATAAAGAATAGCTTGGTCCCATTTCACAGACTGTGCTCCTCACCTCTTGAGCATATGAATCATCGGTCCTTCATTCTTGCAAAAAAATGTTTATTGAGTACCTGCTGTATCTCTGGCGAGTTCCTTCTCTTTCCTGGGTCCTGATTCCTCCCTTTGTAAAATGAGAGACTGGGATGTCTCTGAGACTTATTGCAGCTCGGTCTATAATTCTACAAATGAGAGTGGGCTGGGAACATTAATGGCTCAGAGGACCTACTCTTGGAGACCCAGGTTAAATTATTTGTCTTCTTGACAGTACTGTATGCTTCATTTGAGAGACAGAAATTCATGAAATTCCAAAAATGTGTGAGCAAGCCTTCTCTCACTAAGCAGTTTGTCCACAAGGAGCAGATGGACTCTTCTTCCTTCGTCTCATTCACCATCTTGCTGACCATCGGGTTGGCAGCACAAATGTGCATATGAGGGCTGGATCAGAGGGAAGGACTCAATGGGGTCAGGCTGTGAAAGTCAGCAAGAGGGAAGAAGAACCAAAAATGTGCCTTGAAGATCAAAAGCACCTGGAGCAGCAGAAAGCGAGCTAGAGGAAAGCAGCCTGCCACTTGGCCTAATTTTCTTTGCACCTAGAGTTGATCTAACACTGGCAGAAGACAGATAATAAGGATAGCTGTTGAGAGGTAGCAGAGTTAGCACAGCAGTGAAGTGCTTGGGCCTTGGGGCTACCCTCCCTGGGTTTGAATCCCTCACTCTACTACTTGTTTTCTTTCTTTTTTCTTTTTTTGAAATTGAGTCTTGCTCTGTGACCCAGACGGGAGTGCAGCAGTGCAATCTCAGCTCACTGCAACCTCTGCCTGCTGGGTTCAAGCGATTCTCCTGCCTCAGCCTCCTGAGTAGCTGGATTACAGGCACCCACCACCACGCCTGGCTAATTTTTGTAATTTTTTTTAGTAGAGACGGGGTTTCACCACGTTTACCAGGCTGGTCTTGAGCTCCTGATCTCAGGTGATCCGCCTGCTTCTGCCTCCCAAAGCGCTGGGATTACAGGCCTGAGCCACCGCACTCGGCCCTACTACTTGCTTTCTTTATGACCCTGGACAAGTAGCCTGACATCTCTTTGCATTAGCTTCTCTCTGTGTAAATTAGGGATCATTATAATAATAGTACCTACTTCATAGGCATGTTATGAAGATTATAAGCCTGGCAGGCATTAAATATTTGTCACACAAAATTTATAAGTAATACTTCTAAGTGTTTAGCACTTTACTTGTATTTGCTTCTTAATCTTTGCTTTATTTGAAACAGGTACTATTTTCCCAATTTTATAGATGAAGAAATCCAGGCATGGGGATGTTGTCACTGTGGCATTAACTAAGTTAGTAGTCACTGCAAAAAATGAGCTAACTAGTAAGCCACAGAGCCAGGACTTGACCCTGGGGGAATTGATCCTTTAGTGCCTACTCAACTGCAGGATTGTATAGGACTGTACACAGTCATTATCTTAGGCTTGATACCTGAACATAAAGGAAATGAATTGGGCCTGGAAATGCTGAAAAGGGGGAAATATGGGTCTCACCTAGAGGAGTTGACTCTGTGGGTGGGGACAGCAGACATATGCATAAGAAGATTGCAATAAAAGATGCTTTGTGCCTAATGTCACGGGAGTTCAAAGTGACCAGTGACAGCTTTGTTGTGATGCTTGGCTTTGGACTGGACCCCTGATGGACATACGGAGTGTGTCCTGGGCAAGGGGAGCTGCATGAGCAAAAGCAAAGAGGTAAGGCTGTGGATGGCATTTTTGGAGTTGGAGAAAGCACTGTTTCCCCTCTACCATATGGTATAGAAGCCTGGGGTGGCCCCTCAAACTTGATGCCAAGGTTGAGGGGCACCCGGTACTACTGGGCCTCTTTTTAGGACCCCATGGAAGCGGATGGTACAGAAGCATAAACTTGGGCTGTCATAGGTGGTTTGGACATCCAGTCCAAACCCTTCATAGCATAGATGGGGAAACTAAGACCTGGAGAAATGAAAGACTTAGCCCCAGCAAGCCAGCAGCAAACTATGGAAGGTTTTGTCAGGCCAATATTTCTGCCATGCAGTGATGCGTAGGAGAGCCTGGGCCATTTCCTGGAGATATAATTGAGTAGCACATAAATCTACTCTAGTACCCAGAAGTCTTCTTCAGAACTTGATTTCAAGTTTTCTTCTGCTTAACTCCCCATACTGTCATAGATGAAGTCTTAAACATGAGACTTGGCAGACCTACCGTGGAGGCAATTTTACAGGGCGAGCTGAGAAGAAGACAGGGCAGGGACCTAACATGATGTGAATTATCCCCTAAGACTTTGAAGTTCTCAGTTGTTTTCCTAATTGTTTTTTAAGCATGAGATAAAATACCTAGGCTTACAAAGGAAAACAATGGTACTGAAAGACAGTTATCAAAATACTTTTTAAATTGTAATATACAGTAATATATGTGCTTCTTAGCATATTTCAAATTGCAAGATTTAGCATTGGGTCTTATAATTACCAAAATATTGAATGAGTGAAATTTTAAGATACCTTCAACAACTATCGTATGATCTGTGATTTCTATTACTGACAAAGGCACAGGTACTGCTAACACTTCTGTGGTTTGTTGCCTATATTCATCATTTCAATTACAGGTTAGTGAAAATAAACAGTTAATTCTTTTCACATACAAGTTCATGGGCCTCCTTAACTCTCTTCATGTAACACTTGGTTAAGAACTTAATGTAACTGGTTAGGAATCCCTGTCCTAAGGCAAAGCCGAAGCTGGAGAACTGACCCAGCATGGGATCTTAATCCTGCTCTAAGAAATTGACTTGAAGGAGGAGCTTGAGTGCCCTGAAACTCTATTCAAGATTGTAGTGTGCATGGAAGGTTTTCATTAGTGCAACTCAGGCTCTCTTTCTGTTTCTGTTTCTTTTACTTTTTTTTTTTTTTTTTTTCGCGGTGGGGGACAGGGTCTTGCTCTGTTGCCCAGGCTGAAGTGCAGTGGCATGATTATGGCTTGCTGCAGCCTCACCTTCCCAGGCTTAAGTGATCCTCATGCCTCAGCCTCCCGAGTAGCTAGGACTACAGGTGTGTGCCACCACACCCGACTAATTTTTGTATTTTTTGTAGAGATGGGGTTTTGTCATGTTGCCCAGGCTGGTCTCAAACTCCTGGGCTCAAGCAATCTGCCTGCCTCAGCCTCCCAAAGTGCTGGGATTATAGGTGTGAGCCACCACGCCCAGACTCTGGCTATCCTTCCAGGCACATGGCAGGACTGCACTTCCTCGCCTCCTTGCAATTAGGGGTGGCCATGTGGCTTGAACCTCATCATATTCAGAATTGATTCCACATTCTGTCTTCCCTGCCAATCTCTCTTACTTCACCTCCCACCCCTTTCACCAGGTCTACTTCAGCTGTGCTGGCCTCACTTCTGTTCCTTACCAAGCTCATTCCTGCCTCAGGATCCTTGCACTAGCTGTTCTTTTTGGCTGGAACACTCATTCCCCAAATCTTAGTATGACTGACTCATTCTTAGCCTTTAGAACTCACTGTTCATGTTAACACGTTATTTTTTAACAGCTTTATTGAGATATAATTCACATACCATATAATTCCCCCATTTAAAGTGTATAATTCAGTGGCTTTTAGCATATTGGTGGAGTTGTGCAACCATCACCACAATCAATTTTAGAACATTTTCATTACCCTAAAAGGAAATTCCATTCCCCTTACTGGTCCAATTCCCCATCTTCCCACCAGTCCCTAGTAACCACTAGTATACTTTGTGTCTCTATGGATTTGACCATTTTGGAAATTTCATATTAATGGAGTCATATAATATGTAGTATTTTGTGTCTGGCTTCTTTCACTTAGCATGTTGTTTTCAAGGTTCATTTGTGCTATAGCATGTATCAGTACTTCATTATTTTTATGGCTGAGTAATATTCCATTGTATGGATAGACCACAGTTTGTTTATCCACTCACATATTGAAGAGCATGTTTCTTTGGCTTGCTTCTATCCTTTGGCTATTATGAGTAATGCTCCTATGAACATGTGTGTTCAAGTTTTTGTGTAAACATATGCTTTCATTTTTCTTGGGTGTGTACCTAAGGAATGGAATTGCTGGGTCATATAGTAACTCTACATTTAACTTTTGAGGAACTGACAGCCTCTTTTCTACAGAGATTGCACCATTTGATATTCCCATCAGCAATGTACAAGGGTTCCAATTTTTCTGCATCCTCAACAATATTTGTTATTATCTGAATTTTTTATTATAGCCATCCTAGGGAGTGTGGAGTGGTATCTCATTGTGGAGTGGTATCTCATTGTGAACTAAACATCTTTTCATGTGCTTAGTGGCCATTTGTATGTCTTTTTAGATAAATGTCTATTCGAGTCTTTTGCCCATTTTTGAATTGGGTTGTTTATTATTTTGTTGTGGAATTATAGTTCTTTATGTATTCTGTATATTAATCCCTGGTCGGGTATATGACTTATAAATATTTTCTCTCATTCTGTGAGTTGCCTTTTCAGTTTCTTAACAGTGTCCTTTGATGCACAGAAGTTTTTTCAATTTGATATGCCCAAGTTACCTATTTTTTCTTTGGTTGCTTGTCCTTTTGCCATCATATGTAAGAGGCCATTGTCTAATCTAAGGACATGCAAATGTACATGTTTACTTTTAGGAGTTTTATAGTTTTAGCTCTTATATTTTGGTTTTTGACCCATTTTGAGTTAATTTTTGTATATGGTGTGAAGTAATGGTCCAACTTCATTCTTTGCATGTTCTTGGATATCCACTTGTCTTAGCGCCTTTTGTTAAAGAGACTGTTCCTTCCTCCAGTAAATGGCATTGGTATCCTTGTGAAAAATCAATTGACTGTAGATGAATGGGTTTATTTCTGGACTCTCAATTCTGTTACTTTGATCTATATGTGTATCCTTATGCCACTAGCACCCAGTTTTGAAAACTTTGATTGCTTCAATTGCTTTTGATTACTTTGTAGTAAGTTTTGAAATTGGGACGTGTTAGTCCTCCAACTTAGTTTTTTATTTTCAAGATTGTTTTGGATATTCTGGGACCCTTGAATTTCCACATGATTTATAGGATCAGTTTCTTCATTTCTGCAGCACTGCCTTATTTTTGCCCAGCTGTTTACTGTTTATCAAGGAAATCCACATTCATTTTTTCTTTTGACAAATATTGATTGAGCACCTACCATGTGCCAGACACTGTGCCAAGTGCTGTGAACAATTAGCCATGGCCCTTGCCTTCAGGAAGCTAAGCATTTAGTGGGAGAAGCAGACATTAGTCAAATAATCACCAAAATAAATTTAAAATGAATGATAGAAATGATTGACTTAGTCATGGGGGACCAAGAAAATCCTTCCTGGAGAAATCAATAATTAGGAAGGTGTCTGAGTTGGAGGAGATGTATGGGAAGAGTATTCCAAGCAGCAAGAACATCATTCTCAAAGGCGAGAAAGGAGGAATGCTTTTAAGGAACTGCAAGGAGATGAATTTGATGACCTACAAGCACAAGAGAAAGAGCAGCATGAGATGAGGGCGAGCTGCCTGAGGGGGACCAATTCTACAGGGTCTTGTGGGCCACCGAAGCAGAGAAGTAACATGATCTGATTTTGATTTCAAAATGCTCACTCTGGCTGCTGTGCTGAGAATGGACTGGAGAGGGGTGTGCAAGATCAGTGCCAGTTAAGAGGATATTACCGTAGTCCGAGAGAGAGATGAGGGAGGGCTAGATGAAGGTGGCGATGGCAACCCTGCAGAGGAGGTGGACAGATTCACAAATGCAAGAGAAATGAAGGAGGTTTCGGTGTCAGTCCTTAGTTCTTGAGGCCTATGTGATGGTGTTGGCAGGGGTGGTCTTCACCAAAATAAAGAGTACATGAGCATGGGTGGCTTTGGAGGAATCATTGTTACTGAGTTTGAGATGCTTTCTGGATGTTACTAAGTTATTTGATCCTCACTCCAGATCATCCTCATGAGAAAGGTACAAGACTCTTGTCTTCATTTTGCAGATGAGGAAACTGAGTACCAGAGAGGTTATCATGGTTTGCCCAGTGCTGGTCTGCCAATAAGTGGCAAAGCCAGACCAGAATCCTGTTATTCTAAGAACAACCCTTGTGCTTTTTCTTTTCCATGACACCAGAGCTGACTCTCTAGAAAGGCCCATCCCAAATAGTTTCCAATAATAAGTGAAGATCAGTACTCGGATTTCTCCCACAGATACCAAGTGTTTCCCAGCCCTCCAAACCTCTGCTCCCAGGGAAGCATTGACCTCCTTTTTACAGAATTCATATCTGCAGCATTGCTACCAAGCCCCTCCAGTAGTGTTTAGATCTTCCAAGTACCTGAGTTATAAACCTGCATTTGTTGTTTGTACACAGAGAGCTGCACTGCCTCCTTTCCCAGTGAGGGTCGCCCTGTCCGAAAGCCTTCCTGCTTCACTACTGTTAGAGGCAAGGGTCACTTGTCAGTTGTCAATGTATGGAAAGCTGAAATGCTGAGACATTGAGCCAGAAGATGGATGACAGAAAGATTAAAAATAGATGACATGTCAAGGTGCACTTAATTTTTTTTTTTTTCATGTTCAAGTAGAGGACTGTGAGGAGAAGGAATTGAACAAGTGGCAGGAAATGGGGTGAAATGAAAAATTAGGAAAAAGGAAAACAAATACACAAATTCAAGAAGTAGGAAAAAAAGAAAATAAAGTGGTTAAAGGCACAGGTTGGGGAGGAGATATCCTAGTTTCAAATCAGGTTCTGACATTTACTAGCTGTATGATCTTAGGCAAGTTGCTCAGTGTCTCTAAGTGGACATAAAATTGCAGTAACTTTATGGGGTTTGTGTAAGGATTATAAGGAAAGCATGTAATGTCCTTGCCACAGTACCTGGCACAAGATAAGCACTCAACTGTCAGCTGTTAATATGACGTGCAAGCCCCTCCTCATTTCTACTGCCTCTGCTTCCCCCAGCTATCCCTAGGCGGGTTCATTTTGGCCAGCTTGGTGAACCATTTCAGCCACTGAGCCAAAATCCTGACGAAGGCAGGAAATATTGCATTAGCTTCAGCAGACCCAGGAGCTGGGCAACTTGTGACAACAGCGCTCTGCATTGGTCCCTGGGGCTTCTTGCTGCCAATTTGATCTGATATCAGACATCTCCAAGAGCGATCCTTGGAGACCCATCCTGCCTCTAGGTTGTTTTCTCCTCCCTTCCATTCCTTCCCCTTTCCCTACCACCCCCACCATATTGACTTCTGCTAAATTCTGCCCACTCACTCTTCTTTGTATTCCAGTTCTCCTCCAGGACTAAAGGCCTGTCCTCTATCCTTGTTTTGGTACAGATTTCCTGACTGCTGAGCAGCATACTTGCTTGACTTCTTTCATCAATACCATGCCCCTTCCCAGGGTGTACATAACTAGGTTTGTTAATTGCACCCTCTGAACATTGTACTTCACTCAGCCAGCTCCCTTTTCCTTCTAGAACAGTGGTTAAGATAACCCTTTGGGATCTCACACTTCTTTAGGACTTAGCTGAAGCCATAATGCCTGCTCCCAAAATACACGTGAATTCAATGCATCAGTCAGGATAGGCTCAGTTATGCTCCAGTGACCACCAATATCAAATTCTCACTCTTTGGAACTGTCCAATGTGGATTGATGGGAGGGATGTGTTCTTCTTAGTCACTCAGTGATCCAGGCTGGTGGAGCTTCCATCTTGAACATGTGCTTCCATAATTGCCATGGCAGGAAAAAGAGATATAGGATCTGACTTAACGTTTTTAAAAGATCCTCCTGACTTCTGTATAAAGAATGGACTGTGAGGCAGCAAGGGTGGAAGCAGGGAGGCCTGGAAGGAGGCCTGATTCAGAGGATAGCTGATGGTGACTTGAGCCACACAGATGGCAGTGGAGGGGGAAGAAGTAGATGGATTTAGGATCTGTTTTGGAGTAAAGCAGACAAGATTTTCTGCTGGATTGGAGATGCGGAGTAAGGAGAATCAAAGAGTCCAGGATGACCTCCAGATTTTTGGCTTGAACATCTGGGTAGATGGCATCCATTCTTAACTAGCATCAAAACCACGGAATCCTTGACTTTGTCAAGACATACCTGAGTGACAATTGAAAGGAGCCTCAGCTTGGACTTCTTTTAGGGTGCCCCTCCAGCTGTTTTGTAACAATATAACTGGCAGGACCTTTTTTTGTTTTTCAAGAAAGCTGTTCGGTAAAGGACACACATGCACACTCACATGTTCACAAACACACACATCCACACACATCACATGTCACACACTGCTGTGGCAGCCCTTTCTGGACGTCACACAGCACCATTCCCAGGAGTCCTTCAGGGTTTCTTACATGGTCCTGTCACTATTTTTGTTTCTTATACGAATCTTTTGCTAATGATTCTCAGTTTAAAAACAGCAACCATGACTGTACCCTCAAGGAGCCTCCTCCTAGGTAGCAACCCTCTTCTGTTTTGTTCCCGGGAGGAGGTCAGCACCAATGAGTGACCTAGGAGGTCTGAAGGGCCTTTTATCCTATCAGAGTGGTTTCCAGCCTAGGGAAATGTGAAAACCATAGTGGCAGCACACTTATTAAACCAAATGTGCTGTTACACCATCCAAAGTGGCAATCTGTGGCTGTTAAGTGCAATTGCTAACTAAATGCGTAGCCTGTTGCCTAGGCAGCTCATTAGAAGGAGAGGGGGTTGTGGAAAACTGGAAATAAAATGAAAGAGTCTTGGCCACTGACCTGGTTGGTTCCAGGCGGAGTCGGTTCTGAGGTACACTCTGTAGCTTTAGCGTTTCTAAGGCCTCAGGGTGGGAGTTCACATTAGTGCTGCAAACAGGTACTAATGGGTTCCATTCAGATGCTGGTTGCCAAACTTTCTCTCAGAAAAGGCCAGCTGGGCAGCCCTTCAGGCTGTGTGCTTGAGAGGGGAAGTGGAACAAAAGGAGCGCCCTGAGGCAGGGAGGGGTGAGCCTTAGCACCGCCAGGACTGGGAAGCTGCCTGTTTGCTAGGAAAAGCCTAGGGCATTTGTGAGAGGCCAGAGGCCCTTCATAAATAGGAATTAGGGTTCTGTGGAGGGGAGTGAATCTCACACCTGCCTGGAAAAAGGAAAAATGTGTGAAGTGCCTACCTTCCTTCCCACCACCATTGTCTGTGTCGCTCCTGGAAAGTCTGAAAGCCAGGTGTCGCCTATGAGTGTTTTGCGGAGGTAAAGGCACATACAGGTAAAGTTACATAAAGCTTCTGTGAGATAGGCAGCATGAGCCTATTTGACAGAGGGAAGATGGAGCTGCAGAGAGGGAGTGATTTGCCTGAGGCCACACAGCTCCCAAGTGGCTGTGTTAGGCTTTGAGTCCACCTTGTTAAGCTCTTGACACTTGATTAGGGGATACTGCTTCCTAGGCATGGTGAGAGGCAGGCTGTACTCCCGAAGCCTAGAGATGGGAGCAGGAGGCTGGTTCCCCTGCTGTCTCCTGCTCTGGGGCCCACCACCTGTCAGTCAGCCTGGGGGCCTACGTGACCTTCAGGGTTCTTTCCAACCCTGGGAGCCAAAAGCTCTCTGAATCTCTAGGCATGTTTCCCATCCAGAAATTTAGGCAGTGGGTCAGTGGATGGCCTCTGAGGGGCCTGCCAACTCTGATGTTCTGAAGACCTGGAAGGAGCAAAGAGCCCAATAGTTTTTAATGTGTGATCCACTGAGCCCTAGGGAATCCCACAGAGGTGTTTCAGGGGCTGCCAGGAGCAGTTCTGAGTCTGTCTTTCTGATTCTGTCTTTCATATGTTAGGGATCTAGAGATGATTTTTGTTTGCAAGAGGATGCCACTTCTAAATACAAACAAACAAAGAGAAACAAAACAGAAACGTTAAAGCCTCTGAACTAGATGGTGAATGAGAGACAAGTTTGAATGAAGGCGTCTATTGTGGTGAGAGTGATGATGGTGGTGTGTGTGTGTTTGGTGGGGGGAGTGTCAGCTGGAAGGAAAAAGAGGAAAATGAAAAGAAGAGGAAAGAATGAAGTCAGAGTTTGGGTCAGTAGTATGGGTCAGTTGCCATTTTGAAAAGAGGAGAAAGTAGAAAAGGGAAAGGGAAGCAGCAGCTACTGAGTGCCTACTTATGTGCCAGTTTCTCTGCTTGCAGCCTCACTCACAAGATGCAGACAGCAACCCCATGAGTTCTAAGTATTATTGTTCCTATTTTAAAGATGAAGAAATTCAGACCCAGAGAGTGAAAATAACTTTTATAAGATCACATAGCAAGTACATTGTGTTGCTGGGATTCAAACCGAGCTCTTTTTGACCTCAAACCCCACACCCTCCCCTGTTAGGAGCTCTCTCCTAGAAGAGAGTTGAGGAGTTACAGATGGATGGACATCAAGAACACATAGTACCTTTCTCGGGCAGCAGCAGAGGTCTAGGAGTGCTTGTGGAGAAGAAAAAGGTGGAGCTCATGTTCTCAGTAATTTGGGATTTTGAGAGAGGAGGCCGTAGTCAGGGTGGAGGGAGAACCAGGGGAGACTTAGGAAGAGAAATCAGTGGTTCCACAAGGCTGTAGACTCAGAGTGGCACCAGGAAGGGCCTAGATTTGGACCTGGACCAAAGGACCTAGAACCTCTTAGGACTTTTGTCCTTGAATGGACAGGTTTGGACTCTTGGACTATACTATGCATTTCAGAATTGCTGTTTGCATCCTGAGGATCATCACATTTGTAGCCAAGTGTTTTTTTTTTTTTTTGCCTCATTTGTTAATGTAATAATATTAATAAACAAACATTCATGAACCCACCACCCAAATCATGATCTAGAACATTGCCAAAAACTTGCCCTTACTAATATGCTTAATATTTTTTGGTGGTCATTTTGATAAATGATTGTCTTTCTTCTCAGTATGGTGGTTGTGGTTTCTTTTCTCAAATAATGCCAAATCCCAAAGGGAAGATTTAGCTTCTGTTATTGGTCAGGATGAACAACTTTGTGCTGTGCTAACAGACATCCCCAGAATTCTAGAGGGTCATGACAACAAAGGTTTATTCTTTGCCCTTGCTTTGTGTCTATGATGAGTTAGCTGAGGGCTGTGCTCCTTGTCCCCTTACCTTACAGCTCCGGTGGTCAGAGAAGCTACCATTGTGTCATCATGGGAAAGGGAAAGAGAGCCCTGTCAGGCATCATAATGGCATAGAAATATTCCAGCCTGGGAGTCACATATATTTACTTCTGTGCCATTGTCCAGAGCTCATCATATGGTCCCGCCCAACTGTAATGGGCCAAGAAGTGAAATCTCACCATGTACCTACAAGGCACAGAGCTGGGAATATTTGGGAAACAGCACTAATGACTATCATAGCCCACTTGCCCATTGTGGTACAACATATGAACATGACCTGCTCCTAGCTGATGAAGTTGTGGAGAAGGAAGGGATTGCATGGGCAGGGTTGAGGAAGCCCACCTGAGTTTTGCCCAGCCCTGTGTCCCTTTAGGTGATATTGTTAAGGCAGCCTGCCCCATTATGCACCCATTTTCCAGCCAGAGCCCCTTTCCCCTTGGAAGTTCACCATTCTGCTCTACCTGTTTCTGTTTTTCTGTGTTTCAGAGACTTCAAGCACACAGGGCATTTGACCATAGAATCTGACTAGCAGCTCACTTGAGGTCTCCTTGGCATCTTCTTCTCCCATGCATGATTGCTCAGATATCCAAGGAGCTGCTGCTCATCCAGAATGGCACTTGACTTGACAGTGGTGGGATTGGGTTTTGTGCAGAGTGGTGAAGGGAGGAGAGTAGGGCTGGGTGAGTCATCATTGTTATTTCCGTTGCATTCACATTGATCTCACAAAGCTATTAAAAGAGTCAGTAACTAAGACATAGCTAGACTCTGGTTCTAAAAGTCAAGTGATAACTGAAATTCACAGTGCAAATCCTGTCCAGGAAATGGAGTGAAGAGAATGCACTGGCTCTTGGCCCCACTGCTGGGAAGGAAGGTATGAGCTGATAGCTCAGGAAACATATCCTTAGCTTGAGAGCACAGGACCTGTTTCAGGCAGCTGGCCCCAGGATGATTCCTCTGACCACTGAGTGTATGGCTTGGAGAAGGCGAGTGAACAGAGAGGGCTTTGATATTGTTTATACCATAGGGTGCAGAGATGAGCAAAACAGGCAATGTCCCTGGTCTCACAGAACTTAGAGTCTAGTGGGGAAGAAAATGATTAAACAAATAAAATAGGGCATGACAAGTGCTCTGACAAGGCTGAGTACAGGGTAATAAGGCAATGGCAGCTAAGCTAGACTTGGGGAGCCAAGGCCAGCCTCCTAGAGGAATAGTCCTTCATCTAAACAGAGGGCTGAAGGACAAGTAGGTGGTAGCCAGGTGAAGGCAGGTGGGAAAGAAGGAAGTTGCAGAAAGTTAGGAGTTAGAGGGGAGTGGGAGAATCTGAGCCTAGAGAGGCAGGTAGGGACTAGATCATGAAGGACCATGTAAGCCATGTAAAGGGGCTTGGACATTATCCTGAGGGGAGCAGGGGACCGTGGAATAGTTAGCCATTAAGATCACACTTACTTTTCAGAAACATCACTGTGGAAGCAGTATAGAAGGTGGGTTAGGAAGTTGTGACATTGGAGGCCGGGAGTGCGGGTGGCCTGCTTACGATAGTTGTGACGGAGATGGGAAGAAATGGATGAGTCTGAGGCACATTTAGAAGAAAGAATAGACAGATGTGGACAGTGAAGGAAAGTCAGGCATCAGGGATGATGCCTAGGTTTCTGGCCTAGACAACTGGAGAGCAGTGATGGGAGAATAGGTTGATGGTTAAGCGTAGTGGCTCTGAAGCCAACCTGTCTGGATTTTGAATTCCAGATCTGCCACTGATTGGCTGTGTGACCTTGGACAAGTTTCTTAACCTCTCTGTGTCTCAGTTTCCTTACCTAAAACGAGAATATTAACACTACCTTACTTATAATGATTAAGTGAAATAATATATATAAAATGCTTTGAACTGTATCTGGAGCATAGAAAATGTTCGATAAATGTTAGCTATTATAGGCAACAAGGAAGAGGAACAGGCTTCCTAGGAATGATGATGAGTTCAGTTCTGAGCATGTCAAATTTAGGTTGTCTGTGGGACACTCAAGTGCAAATTGGTTATATGGATCTGAGGCTCAGGAGATATTTGGCTAGAAGTATAAATTTGAGAGTTATCAGTTTATAGATGGTAACTGAGACCTTGGGAGACTGTGCAGGGAGAATTTGTAGAGTGGAAAGGAAAGAAGGCCTAGGAGCAAGACCCGAGAACCCTCAACATTTGTGGACAGAGGTAGAAGAGCCTAACGAGGAGGCTGAGCAGCAAGCAGAGAGGAGGGAGAAAAATCAGGAGAGAATACAGCATCATAGAAGCCAAGCTACAAGAATGTTTCAAGATAGAGGCAGTGGCCAATGGTCGCAGTGCTTTGGAGAGGTCAGTATAAAAGAAGATCTGATAAACAGCAATGGGAGTTAGCTACAAGGAGTTGTTGGTGAGACTAGTTTCGTGAGTGGTAGAACTGTATGTCAGACTACATTGGGTTGAAGAGTGGGAGTGAGGAAATGGATATAGCAAGTGTAAACAGCTCTTTCCAGAAGTTTGTCTGTGAAAAGGAAGGGTGAGCAGATGATTGCAGGTTATGGGAGAAAAGAGGGCATGCTTCAGTGCTGATGGAGAAGAGGCTGACAGTAGAGAGGGAGAGATGGGAGACACAGGTGAGGGAGGGGACAATTGAGGCTTGAAGAGGCTGACAGTAGAGAGGGAGAGATGGGAGACACAGGTGAGGGAGGGGACAATTGAGGCTTGAAGTCCCTGAGATGGTGGGAGGAGATGGAACTCACAGAGTGCAGGCCAGATTGGAAGTGTTAGTCTTGGTTGGGAGGAGTCACAAGAGGGAAGGCAGAAAGTATGGATGCGGTGAGTGAATGTGCAGATTTGGTTGTGGGAAGTTACTGCCTGGTGGCTTTCTCTCTGTGAAATTGGGTGAGGGGGATGTGGCAAGGCTGGAGGTTTGTAGATGATAGAAGTGCTCAGAGAGCCACTGGATAAAATGGAAGAGAGAGCCCAATGGAGGCAGAAAATAAAAAGGGTTGCCCAGCTGTACCAAAGGCCCAGTAGGTTCACAGTGGTTCCCAACTGCATGGTTGGAGTATTTTCACCAAGGAGTGCTTAGCAATCCTGGAGTAGGAGCACAAAGGGTAGACATTTGGATTTATTTAAACATAACTTGGGGATTTGCAAGATGGATGAAGGATGGGCAATGGAGTAAGAAAGGTGGGGATGTCGGTAAGGGAGTAGTTAAAATGATTGACTCATAATTCTCCTACTCTCTGATTCAGAAGCTCCTGTTTCTGCTGCTGCTTATAACTTCTCTCTATTCCCCACTCCATAGCTTCTGCTCATTCAAGGCTCTTATACTCATGGCTTCTGCCTCTTGTGTATGTGTGTGTGTCTGTGTATCTGCTTTTGCCTTCATTACTGACTGAAGGCCCTAGCCCTGTCTCACATTCAGAATCCACAGGAAAGACTATCCAAGTGATTCTATGGGTCATTATATTCATGTTTGACTGATAGGTCAGGTCATTCCCTAGGCTGCTGGCCAACCCATGGGTTTTCTGCCCTGAGTCAAGCATCTATGTCTGGTCCAGTCAGCGTCAACATCTTTCAGAAGGTTTTGTGGGTAAAACAAGCAGAATGGTTAAGGGGCTCTGGAACCAGATGCCTAGGCTTGAATCCAGGCTGTCCCACTTATTATGTAACCTTGGGAGATTTGCTTCACCTCTCTGATCCCCAGTTTCCTCATTTCTAAAATGGGTTCAGTAAGTGTACCTGCCTTATTAAGGTATTTGTGAAAATGAAATAAGATAATACTAAAAAGCACTTAGCACAGTACCTGGCACATATTTATTTCCCTGTCAACATTACTTATTATTACGATTATTACTATTATGATGATTTTACTATGAAAGCAGGCACTGGGGGCCTAATAGAATTTAGAAAAGACATTAGGGGAGACGGGATCTGAACTCTACCACCATTGAATAAACACAGTCTTCTTTCCTTCACGTCAGCTCTTTACCATTTTCTGGTCTTCTGACCTTTCCTCAGGGAATGTTTGTCACTTTGTGGGCTCTAAAGGCCCAAAGCCTTTGGAGTACTGAGTCTGCCATGAGCTGGGGATCAAGCTGCTAGGTCTGCTCATTGTCAGCTTGGGAGGAATCCTGGCAGCCAGGCCTCTGCTGCTCAGTCCTCGGTTTCTATGAGTCATGCTCCTCTTATGCTAAGCCCAGCTCAGATTTGGAAGGGGGCTAGGGGAGTGGGGGTGGATGAGGGAAGGAAAGGGAAGAAGAAGGCAGCAGTTTAGCCTCTTTCTGAGTTTCTTGGTTAGCTCCAGTTATGGGAATCTTTCCTTAGAGCTCTAGTGAGAGGATTTGAGGTCCCGCTGTGACCAGACGTCAATGTGAGGGGATCCTTCACCTGGTTGGTGCAGCCCAACCCCTACCCAGGCACCCTGATAGTCAGGGCATCTTCTCTCCACCTCTCTTTTCCCTACAGCTTGATACAGATGGGTAAAGATTTTTTTTTCCCCTGAAGGGAATGTAACTTGCTGATATAGGGGAAGGGAATGCATTAAGAGGCCCATTGCTCAGATATCAGGCTCATTGGAATGACCTGGTCCCTGATGACTTGTTTCTGAGCTGATGTTTTCCTAAGGGTGGTGTTTAGGTCACTAGTGAGACATGAAATAATTTCCAGGGTGGTACCTGGCTGAACATTTTTAAACTTTGATAGCTATGCATTTATTTTCATGTATTTTAGAAGAAAATATAACTAACATACAAAACTGGTGGTCTCAAAGGTATTATTGTTTAAAGCCATGTAAAGTTTTAGAAAAGGAAGTTTATTTAAAGAAAAATACTAAGTGGATAGTAGTGTAGGTGTTAGACATGTAGCAAAAGTCATGAAGGTAGTATGCAGATGACTGAGGTTTGGGAAAGAGTGGTCTTAACCAAATGATGTTCTCTTTTCTGCTGCCTCTTTTGCCCCCAACCCCCAGACTCAGGATGTCTGCGTTGGGAATTGTCTAATAGACAATTATGTGTGGTCAACTGTCATCTGAACAGGTCAAAGTCAAAAGCCCCATCTCCCTTTCTTGACTTTCTGGTCTTTGTCGAGGGCTCTCATGCTCTCTCTCTCTCTCTTTCCCAGCCTGGTGATTGGTAATATCCCTGGGACCCCTCCCTCTTCCTTTTTCACACTGAATCTTGAACAAGTCCTATTAATTCTTCCTTCAGAGTCTCTCTCTCTCTCTCCCTCTCTTTTTTTAGAGGATCTCACTATGTTGCCCAGGCTGGATTCAAACTTCTGGCCTCAAGCGATCCTCTTGCCTCGACCTCTCAAGTAGCTAGGACTACAGGCGCACGCCACCATGCCCATCTCAGAATATCTCTTGCACTGTGCTCCTTCCGACTGTCATCACCCATTTGAATACCACAGCCTCAGTCTACACTTCACCATCCAATTCATCTTCCTTAAGCACAACTTTCACCATGAATTTCTCCTGGATTGGTTTTCCACTGAGTATCAGATCATGGCTAGACTCCTGAATGAGCAATTTTCAGTCCTTGGACTATGGCTTCAGCCTAACAATATCTGCACATATCACCCATTTCCCTTCTAGGACCCATCTAGGTCTTTACTGTTCCTTAGATGTACTCTGCTTACATCTAGCTCTAGCTCTTTTCTATATATCTTGACTAAAATAGTTTCTTCAGTCCTTTCCATTTGGGTACTTACTTATTTTCCATATATTGCTTTTTGTGCTTCATTAGTGTCTCTTTAAGTAGACTCAACTTGCTGAGGTAAAGGAGTGTACTTTTCATTTCTTTTGTAACCTCTTTGGCATTTAGCAACATGCTAGGCATATGGGAGGTATAACTGGGTATGCTTTGGCCTGAAAGTAACAGAAAACCCAACTTAGAGTGGCTTAAACAAATAGAGGTTTATTTTTTGCATAACAAAAAGTTTAGAGTTAGGTGGTTGCCTGCTCTGCCATCCGTAGTGAATTGGCTTTCATCCTATGCTTGTTGCCTCATGGTCATAGGTGGCTGTTGCATCTTAAGGTATCACAACTGCATTCAAGCAGGAAGAAGGAGCAAAGGTCTTCTGCTCAGGGGCTTTGTCCTGTTATTTGGGAAGGGAGACTTCCCCAGGAGACTGCCCCTTACATTTCATTAGCCAGAGCCCTCTCTCCACACTCTGAGTGTAGACTGCTAGAGAAAAGACCCAAGTTCAAGTTACAACAATATGAAGTGAGAGACTCGGCCAATGCTGGCCCACCTCACTCTGCTTCTGCCACGTGGTCCCTCTTAGACCAGTGACTGATTTAGACCAATTATAATTCAAGTCTGGGACTGGAGTTGAGTTTTCCCTCTCTGATATGAAAGAATCTTTGCCAGCTACAAATTGGAGTTCTGTTAGCAAGGAAGAAGGTGCAGAGGATGGCTGTGAGGGAGGCAACCAGCAATGTCTACC
Organism: Mandrillus leucophaeus; assembly: GCF_000951045.1. Classification (NCBI taxonomy): domain Eukaryota; kingdom Metazoa; phylum Chordata; class Mammalia; order Primates; family Cercopithecidae; genus Mandrillus; species Mandrillus leucophaeus. The sequence continues at coordinate 577,556 of NW_012098532.1, read as the reverse complement.
AAAGAGCTCAATAAAGACCGGTTTAGAGAGTAAGTGGCCTGTTCTGGTCCTGAGTCAGGTTCTAAGATTTGGTAGGTCTAAGGCCAGGAGGTTTCCAGAAAGAGCCATCTTCTCTGTTCCCCAACAACTGCACCTAAATTTCCCTGACTGTCCATTGGAAGGTCAAGCTGGTCATGTGGGCTTTCTCAGCTCTGTTTCCCTCCGCCGGAAGGAAGAGCCTGTGTAGAGCATGGTGCTGTCCCATTTAGTTACTGCCAGGCAAGTAGCTTCTGCCTGTGGCTCTACTTCAAGGACTGAGGGGAGAATGAATGGATAGGCTTGCATCTTCATGGAAAGATCATCCCTTCCCTTGGAGCTTTGGTTTTCATATGTTTTCTGGAGTAGTTCTGGAATTGAATTTGCACCCAAAGAAAAAATCTAAAAGAGGAAATTTCAAAAATAATATTGTGCAAAGTGTTATTTATTATAGCAACAAATAGAAACAACCCAAACAGCCAATAATAGGGATTTGGCTAAGCAGACTGTGAGTTTTAGTACATTAGGCTACAATACAGTCATCAAATATGACTACTTCAGGAACTCTGATGGTACAAAAATATATACGGAATAATGTTAAGTGGAAAAGGCAGAAAAAAAAGGTAGGTACATACTGGCTATGTAAAATGTACATGTGTGCTTTGGAAAATATCAGAAGACAGTTGTCCAGTTTGAAATCAAAGAGGCATTAGGCAACCAAGATGTATTTTTTGAAATTGAATGCCAACTCTGAGGCAGTTGGGGGAGTCATCAGTTGGGGAGTCCAGTTCAGCTGAAGTTTAAAAAGTGGGAGTTAGGGCATCCAATACTATTCCTTCTTTCACCATGAAGATGGAAAGGTTAAGATAGAGCTTGAACTTGAACTTGGGTCTTTTCTCTAGCAGGCTACGTTCCCAGTGTGGAAAGACAGACTCGGCCTTTGTGGGCTCACCTTACTCTGCCTCACTGCTGAGAAGACCCCTTTCTTCTCTCTCGCAGCTGACAAAGCATTTCGATGGAAGACTACACTTCCATTCCAGAACAGTATGCGTTACTGTGTGGAGACCCAGTGTGAGTTCCTTCCTGAGGTTTCTTGGCACTGGCCGTGCTCCTGCATCCCCCCACCCCACAACCCCTGCTGTTCATCATCCAAGGTTTACACTGTAAATATCTGGATGGGGTGAAAAGAAAAACCAGACCTCCGACTTGGGGCTGGTCTGCTGGAGGCTGAGCCAAGGGTGTGTTGTTGATATAGAAGATAGTTCTCTCCTAAGAGTTTACTGAAGGAGATTATTTTTGCTGATTTAGGTTTTCCAACTTTATTCAAGAGCCTGAAGACAGGAGGGAAGCAGGATGGGTGTGTATATGGGATAGCAGGGAGGAGAGACTTGTTTTTCTCTTTTTTCCTGACCAGTTGCTACCCAGCAATAGCTGCCATTTATTGAGTGTTTACTGTGTGCTGTGTGCTTTACACAGGCCATCTTGTTTAACCCTCACAAGAGCTTTGCCAATTATTATCCCCCAACCCACACTTTACATTTGGGGAAAACAGGCTCAGAGGGGACTTAGCCAGAGTCACTTACCCAGGGAATAATGAAATCACGATTTGTTCAACAAAAATGTATTGAGCCACCTACTCTAAGACAAGCCTCAGGCTGACATACCGGCTGTGCAGCTGTGAATAAGATCAGGTCTTTGTCTTCAGCAGCTTGCAACCATGAGGGTGGGTGTGACAGACAAGCAGGCAGTGATAGGACAGGGTAGTGCCTGTTCTGATGGGGAAGAACCTAGTGCTATGGGAGCACAGAGAAGGGGGAACCCATCACAGACAGGAGCAGGAGGCAGGGAGTCAGCAAAGGCTTTCCAGAGAAAGTGATAACCTGTATGGATCTGAAGAAAGAGTACGAGTCAGCCCAGTGAAGGAGATGGCCGATAAGCAATTCAGGCAGAGGGTGTAGCCTGCCTATTGATTAAGTATTCAAGAATTTTGAAAGCTGGTTGTCAAACCATTGGTCACTTCAAATTGGGTCATGATGGAAGCATTTATAGCGAGGAAGGGAGTTGGGAGTTCTCAGCTATAGATATGAATGGGATTACCGTGGCAGGCTATACAGAGTGCCAGGCCGAGGACCAAGCCTTGGTAAATGCTAAGAGGCAGGCAGAGAAAGATGAGCTCACACAGGAGACTGACAGGGAGCAGTCGTCTGGCTCCACTTTCACAACCATCTCATCATTTCCAACTCTGTTACCACTGCCTTTCTTGAAGCCCATAACATCTTATATCTGGACTATCTAGTCAGATAGTCTTTACAACTTATCTCCTGGTTTCTCAAGTCTTTTCAAAAGTTCCTTATAGCTTTTCTGCTAACTGGGTAACTGAGTAAGTAAAATAATCTGATTGGAGCAGACAGCTTATATAGAAGAATATGGATTTTAGCATGTTCACTCCTATCACTTGCTAGCTGTGTGACCTTGGATAAGTTTCCTGGTTTCTCTGAACCTCAATTTCTTCATCTGTAAAATGGGACTAGTATTTCCTCCTGCTTCCAGGGCTCTGAGAATCCATGGAGACTACACATGTGATAAAGGGCCCAGCACAGGGCCTGGTTCACCATTGGCCAGTGGAGAGGTTGCCAAAGATTTTCCCATATGGTAGCTGGTATCCACAGGAAGGCTCACTGAGGACTCTGCAAACCTCCATCCTCAGCTGCTCACCCTCTACCTGGGCACTGCAGCTTCTCTCACTTCCCTTCTGTCCTGCTCCCGCCCCTCTCTTCCCTTCCATTCTGGCAAAATGGAACAATGGCCCCTTCCTCTGCCCTCCTTGCCTCATGCTCAACCTGTTCACACTCCAGGAGCCTGAAGAACTCCTGTTCCTCACCAGCCCATCAGGGCTTCCCTCTCCTCACTCCAGCTGATCCTTGACTCTTGGCTCCTCCTAGAAATGTCCTTGGGCCATGGACTTCTGTTCCTAACCCCGTCCTGCAGATGTACTTACCTTTAGTTCCCAGAACCGGATTGAAAGGACTAGGATGAACCACATCAAATGTTAAGGAACACAATTCAAGAACACTTCAGCACTTTTCATGTGCTATACAACAGATTGTGCTGAGGCTGGGGGGCATAGATGCTTGTTGACAGCAGGGTGGTTTTCCAAATCACTCCCTGATGCTTTGAACAGGGAAAGGAAGTAAGTTAGGAGACTAGTATTCATTGAATGCCTCCTGGGTGTCTGGCCTTATGCTAGGGTGCTTCATAAATTGTGTCATTCATTGTCACAACACCCTTGTGAGATGGTGGTGTCATTCAAGTTGTCTGTAGTGTTCCTGCTTCCCTGTGAGCTCTGTGAGGATATGGAACACATTGTCTTCGACTCTGCATCTGGCAGCCTGGATGGAGTTGGAGACCATTATTCTAAGTGAAGTAATTCAAGAATGGAAAGCCAAACATCGTATATTCTCACTCATAAGTGGAAGCTAAGTTATGAGGATGCAAAGGCATAAGAATGACACAATGGACTTTGGGGATTCGGGGGAAAGGGTGGGAGGCGGGTGAGGGATAAAAGACTACATATTGGGTACAGTGTACACTGCTCTGGTGATGAGTGCACCAAAATCTCAGAAATCACCACTAAAGAACTTATTCATATAACCAAACACCACCTGTTCCCCCAAAAACCTATGGAAATAAAGGAAGAAAATGGCCATTAAATAAAATGAAAAGCAAAAGAGATCCAAGAGAGAAAAATAAAATAAAATAAAATAAAATAACAGGTGTCAACACACCTAAAAAGAAGAAAAAGAAGAACATGGAGTCTGTGCTCAATAAATACCAGTTGAATTGAATTGCTGACACTGTTGTGTTGAGGCAGTTTGGCCCAGGCAAACAAGCTCAGGATTTGGAGTCTTGGCCTGTGTGGCTTTGGGCAAGCTATTTCATTTTTCTGAGCCTCAGTTTCTTCATGTGTAAAATGGGAATAATAACACCCACATCCCAGGGGTTGTGAGCATGTGCAAGTGGTTTGGTAAACTCCAAATGCTGCCCAAATTGGTGTGTGTGGGGGGGCATCACATGCGCTCTGAGCTAGACTTTTAGTTATCCAATTGTCATCTAGGTCTGCAGTTCCCAAATGCAAATCAGCACTCATCCTTCCTAAAGTTTTTACTCTTCTGAATTAAAAAATGATGATGTAGGCCAGGCGCAGTGGCTCATGTCTGTAATCCCAGCACTTTGGGAGGCTGAGGTGGGTGGATCACGAGGTCAGGAGTTTGAGACCAGCCTGGCCAATATGGTGAAATCCCGTCTGTACTAAAAATACAAAAATTAGCTGGGTGTGGTGGCGTGCACCTGTAGTCCCAGCTACTCATGAGGCTGAGGCAGAAGAATCTCTTGAACCTGGGAGGTGGAGGTTGCAGTGAGCCGAGATCATGCCACTGCACTCCAGCCTGGGCGACAGAGCGAGACTCTGTCAAAAAAAAAGAAAAAAAGATGTAGTTTTTCGTTTTTTGTTTTTGTTTTTGTTTTTGAGACAAGTTCTCTGTCACACAGGCTGGAGTACAGTGGCATGATCATGGCCACTAATTTTTGTACTTTTTTTTGTAGAGATGGGGTTTCGCCATGTTGCCCAGGCTGGTATCAAACTCCTGAGCTCAAGTGGTCCTCCCACCTCGGCCTCTGAAAGTGCTGGGATTACAGGCATGAGCCACCATGCCTGGCCGATGTAGTTTTTATGAAGCCAAATTTGTTCAGTTTTTTAAGTTCTAAAATTGTCATTCCAATTGTTTGATGTTAAAACATCATTTTGTTATTTATGACATCTTGGTTTTAGTATATGGCAGTTTTTTTAATTAAAAAATGCTCTTACTTGATCAAATAAAATATTGGGACAACTATGTCAAATCCCCCAATAAGAAAAGTAGCATAGAGGGCTGATAGAGAGGAACCTGGGCTGGGCGTGGGTGAGAAGGGATTTGAAATGGGCTTCCTGAAGGCAAGGGGGCCTGAGGAGAGTTAAGAAGGGTGAATAGGAGAACATTCAGCAACAAAGGGTGGGAAAGACACAAGCTGGAGAGCTGGGCCAGGATGAGTCTAGACAACCTCTAGAAATCTGTGAAGTCTGGGCCACCACCCAGCAGGTGAGCACCTCTGAGCTTCCCTGTGGAGTGTTAGGGTGGGGGAGTGAGTTGATTTGTCCCAGACCCACCTGGCTCACACACAGGGATGAAAAAGTCCAGGTCACTGCATTGAACAGTCACTGAGCTCCTGCACCACAGCCCAAAGGGGTTCCTTGCGGTCCGTCCAGGCAATTGCTGCCACACTCTGCATCAAACCCCCAACTCCCCGTCTGACTTTGCCTATCCTCCACCTCCTCTCTGCCCTGGCAGCTTCAGTAAGGCAGGAATCACTCAGCTCTGTGTGTGGGAAAGCACACAGCCCACAGCACAAACATACATGCTCATCGGAAACTCGAAATCTCCCCTCCGCCTTCCACATACCAAGCCACACACAAGGAGTGGCGGTGGGGTAGAGGCTGGTTCCTTTCTCCAGAATGCCACAGGGCTGGCCTGAGGTTGTGGTGGGGGAGGTACTTCCCCTGGCCTGCTGTATGACCTCTAGACTCCGTAGACCACAGGATTGGCAGCAGGAGGCCCCTGGCGGCTGGGAGCGCCAGACCCATCCGCCGGGGCAGAGAGTGTGACCACCTGAGCATGCGCTTTCGCATTCCAAGTGGTGGGTCTGGATTATCCATTTCTTGGTTTTCTCCAGACCTCTGCTCCATCCATCAGAGTATTTTTTTCCACCTGGAATCCTTTGGCCAGTGGGTGCAGCCATAAGTTTGTCCAGCCAGGGGCATACGCCAGGTGCCTGCCAAGCTGTCCATCTGGCCCAGGCAAGAGGCAAAGGATAACTTCCAGGAAAAGAGAAAGCCCATGAGGGCAGGGCAGAAGGCAAGGCTAAGGAGTGGCAGTAACAGTCCCAATGCCCAGCCCAGAGACCTAAGCCTGGCCAACAATACTCGGCAGGCATTCCTCGCTCCCTGTTTAGGGCAGGTTGCCATGGTATTTTGCCTGCTGGTGCACTGGGACTGGAAAAAAAGCAGAGGAGTGAGCCTGAGGGTGGAGGATTGGGAGGATGGTTAATAATGGGAGGAGAGCTGGACTTTTTGCCCCAGTTCCAGCTGAAGTTTGAGTCAGCAGTAGGGTGTTCTGGCTGTTTCAGGGAGAAACCCTTGTGCCTTTATGACTCCAGGGATTCCTGCTGCTATAAGTGCCCAAGAATGGCGTATGCCTTACAAGCTGCCCAAGGGCCGGGAGTCTATGCCATGGCTCTGCTCCCACTTGTGACATGGTGGGTCTTTCTTATGGCTTGTAAACTCTCCCCATCCCTGTGGCTGGACTTAGACAGCTCTGTTTATCATTCTCACACTGAACCAACTAGCCATTTCTGTGGGTGGGTGGGTGTCAGTCACACCCTACTGATTTCTGGTGTATCCTGACATTAAGTAGCAGCCTGTAGCTGTGATGGGGAGAAAGGTTAATGCTCATTTTGACAGAAGCATTAGAGTTAAGTCCAAACTCCTGAGCTTGGCATTCAAAGACTTCAACAGTTAATCTTCTATAATGCTCAACATTCCAATGCCACATATTTGGACCCCAAAATACAAAATACACACACACACACACACACACACACACACACATCCAAATACCTGGCATCGTGTTGAAAAAAAATAGTGGATAGAACCTTTTCAGTTTTCATTTGTGTTTGCCATCTCACAGTTGCAGTTACAGGTATGATGTCAAATTTTATTTGCAAATTGACAATCTCCAACTCTGTGTGTCTAAATATATTTGGATTATCAGTATTTGATATAGTGATTAGTGTCTCTGTGTTCATGTGTCCAAGTCTTACCTGCACTGACAGGCCAGGCAAACTAATTTGTTCTCCTTAAGATTTTAGACATAAAGATAACATAAAGCTTTGCTACAAGAAATAGGTTGAGGAGAATCAGCCAAGTCCCTGCTTTCAATTCTTCTGGATATATATCCAGAGGTAGAATTGTTGGATTGTATGGTAATCCTGTGTTTAACTTTTTCAGGAACTGCCATACTGTTTTCCACACTGGCTGCACCATTTTACATTCCCATCAACAATGCATAAGGGCCCAATTTCTCTGCCTCCTAACCAACATTTGTTATTTCTTGTGTTTCTGGTAATGTCCAGCCTATTGGGTGCAAAGGGGTATCTTGTGATTTTGATTTGCATTTCCCTAATGACTAGTGATGTTGAGCCTCTTTTCATGTGACAGGCATGTAAGTTTTTGACCTGTTGATGAAACTGTGCATTTAGCCTTGTTTTCCAAGCACTCTTGGACACTGGATATGGCCATTGTTTTATAGGTTAGAATGACCTTTACTCAAAGAATGCTTTGTTGTGCAGTTACCTCTGGACTCTCCACATGCTTTGAAGGCTGCAACCTCACAGCCAGTCAGTCCTGTGGCTTCTCTCTACTCTCTGCCCCTCACTGTAGACTTGGCTTTCCGCATGCCCTAAGATTTATTTGATTCTCTGTTTTCTGTTGTATTTAACCCTTATAGTCCCACCCTGCTGTGATAGCCAGCCAGTCATCCTGAAGAGGAAAAGATTCAGGGAATGGAGAAGAGGGGAAAAGGAAGGAGGTGACAAATTTCTCTGAACCCATTATCTGGTCAAGAGAGTAAATGAATCTGGTCCTCCTTCTATGCAAAAACAAAACCAAAAACACCCAATTTTGCCTGTCAAGCAGTTCTATGCCTTCTTAGAAACTTGTCTATTCTCCAATATGAGTTGAAGTGTAGAAAATGTAGCTATGAGAGGGCAACTGTCAAAATGCCTGAATTTGTCACTAAAAATGCTATCTAGGGATTTGTTTTACTGATTGATCTCTTAGTGAGTGTGAAGAGCCAGTGAACTTCATGGAAAACAAAAGTAGGAACAAAAAGGAAGCCCCTCCAAGTTCATAGCATTAGAGTAGGAGTGTTACCGGTTGGAGAAGGGATGCTGTCTTAGTCAGCTTGGGCAGCTATAACAAAATGCCATAGACTAGGTAATTTATAATTAATAGAAACTTATTTTTCACAGATTTGGAGGCTGGAAAGTCCACGATGAGGCACCAGCAAATTTGGTGTCTGATGAGTACTTGTTCCTCATAGATAGCAGCTTCTATGTGTCCTCATGTGGAGAAAGGGGTAAACAGGCTCCCTTCCTTTGAGCTTCTTCTATAAGGGCACTAATCCCATTCGTGAGAGCTGAGTCCTCATGACCTAATCATCTCCTAAAGGCCCCACCTCTTAATACTATCACATTGGGTATTAGGTCCCAACATACAAATTTTGGGGGGCAACCAATGTTCAGAGCATAGCAGACATGCGTCTTCAGTTTCACCTTCCTGTTGGGGCCCTCTCACTGATCCCCACTGTCCACACTACACCAGGTGGCCTGGGTTAACCCACCTGGGGACCAGATCCACATTCTTCTCCTTTGGACTCCTCAGATATCTTGCATTCTCACCAGAAAATTTGTCAAATACTACAGGACAGCAAGGAGGAAATCATTGCAAAAATTACAATGAGCAGCATATTAAATAGACAGGTTTCCTGAGTATAAGTTTTGGGTCCAACAGTGAATGCAGTCTGAACCACCAAGAGCCAGGGCATCACGGCTGGTCCCTTGCCTGACTTCCTTCTGGCCCAGCTCCCAGCCTGTCTCTGGGGAGCGGGTGCCATCTAACTCTCCACTGTCTGGGAGGAGTTTCCAGGGCAAGACCAGAAGAGACCATGTTCCAAATCAGCTGTTCATTCGGGCCCTCTGGCTCTAAACCTGGGTCCCTGTTTGGGAAGTAGCTGTGCCTCCCGGTATGCATCCTCAAGGCAAGTGGTCTTGTTTTCTAGAGCTGGCTTCCCAAGGTAGACCTGTGTCCCCCAGGGAGTGGGAGTCCATCTCATGCTTTTGGATGGGACACGAATTTGTATTATGTTTTTAATAGCAATGTGTTTACTTTTGTAGTTTCCTTCGATTTAAGTCTTGTGGTAGTGGTTTTCCATTTACATCAATGATTCACAGATTTTTTAAGTGAAAGAGTGAGAAATTGAAAAAAATTAACTAAATAATAGTTAAGGGGGTATGTGGATATGACAAAAATTGTGAAGGTAGCCCCCAAGTGACTGAAGATTGGGACATGCTTCCTTAGAGTGACTTGCCTCTCTGAAAAGAACCTTTTATGAGACAGTTGCCAGGAGGACTGTGTGAAAGAATTACCAACTTTTGGTTTCAGGGGTCTTTCCCTTTCTGAATCTCTGATGCTCTCTTGTGAGAGCAAGGAAAGCCTAGAATATAATTTTCTCTCCCCCTTGAATAGTTCTACTAATAGGCTCCTCTGTGAGCACAAATAAAGGGTCCATTAACCATATTTGATTTCTTCATTAGCTTCCTCTAATGCCTTCCTTGCTGAAATTCAAGGCAGAAATGGTGTGCCTAAACCTCAGATTACTCTTCTTCAGAAGAATCTCTTCAGCTCAGTAGTTTACCTTCTATCCCCAGCCTGCACTTTCTAGAAAGAGGATTTTTCAAATCTTTTCTCCTTTTGCTCCTCACTCTCCCAGCACATATTTTCCAGAAACATTACATGGGAAGCATTCATAAACATTTTTTGCACTAAAGAAATCTGCACTTAGCTTGACTTCTGCTTATAAAACTACCCCTTGCTCCATTATGTTACAGGCATTCCCTGGGGGGCTGTCCCTGGCATGCTAGGAAGGGACTGAGGCACCTGGCATTTATCGAGTCCCTACCATGAACCAGGAGCTACACTAGGCCTTCTGTTTGTTTGAATTCTGGCTGAATTCTCACACCAGCCCAGTAGGTGTCATTTGACATCTGAGGAAACTGAGCTCAGAGAAGCTCAGTAACTTGCCTGCGATCACCCAGCAAGGAAGGGGCAGAAGCCAGGAGGACTTGCCCCCAGTTTCCTGACTCTCATGCACTTTGCACTGCCTCTGTGGGGGCTTGCCCTTTTCTGCCTGGCGTGTGCTGCTGCGCTGCTGTTTGGACAACTAGCAAAAGGTCTCAACACAGGGGCTTTCTCTTTTGCTTGCAACAACAATGAGCTCAAGGGGAAAACAGATTGATTAAAGCTGAATTTGTCCTAGTGAGAAACTGGCCAAAGCATTTCTGGAGGGCCTCAGACTGGGCCCAGTTGGCTGTCAGGATGTGGCCTGGAGCCTCACTTCCCTTCCTGGCTCTCCCTTTATCTTCTACACTCTCCCATTGCCTTCTGCTCCCTGACCCCGCTGCCCTTCTATGGGAGCTGAAAAGCAAGCTGCTCAGAAGGAAATGGCTTTTGTTATTTAACCTGAATAAGTGTCACCATGTGCCTTCTCTGGAAATCTACTCATGGCTGAAGAGGGGGACCAGGGTTACCCTAGTGTCGTTTGTTTGTTTTGTTAGGGGCCTAAAGCAGAAGCAAAGGCAACCCTCATGTACACCACTGCTTTTGTCCCCACTTGCTTTCCAAACCCTGATTTTAACCCTATTCCCATAAAATGTAGCTGATAAATGATAAATATTCAGGCCCTTGACTGGCATTGCAAGCTACAAACAAGCTGGTCTCAAGCAGCCTTTCCAGTCTTGTGACCCACCACTTCCTTATGCAATCCTCACTTTCCTGGTGGCCAAAATACCCACCATGCCCTAAACACTCCTGGCTTTCTGGCCTCCTTGTTCCTCCCACCTCTGCCTATTAACCAATTTTGTGAAGTAGGAACCGAGCTCAAACCCAAAGTGCCGGATAGAGTGGCATGCCTGCCAGCCTCATCTTCTGTGTGCTTCAGTTTCCTTCTCTCTTGAATGTGCCTGATGGTGTAGCCTACTTACCTTGTCAAATGGTTATGATGAGGTTGAATGCTATGAAAAACCCTTAGTAAAATGTGAAACACCATCCAAATGCTGTTTCGTATTGGTAAAGGAAAATGACCCATGCTTTAGGGCTCAGCTCAATGGCACCTCCCTGGTGAAGTCTCCCCTGATTCCCTGGAGAGAGTGAGCACTCTCTCTTTGTGCAGTGCTGTAGCACTTGGTGGTTCTTGATGGTATGCATCACTTTTTGCCCAGCACGAGAGTTATTTGTGTCCAAGTCTGCCTATTCCGTCTTCAAGGCTGGGATTTTATGTGGAGGGCAGAGAAGTGCTTAGGCATCTTTGTTTCCCACTAGGCCCAGCCCCACACAGTCTCAAAAAGCATTTATTGAACTGGGGAAGCAAAAAGCAAAAAGTCAATTCTTTGACCTGGAAGCTCATCTTAGTCCATATGTCTCCTCTGGGAACTGTGAGAGGAGGGAAAATGACAGAGAGTGGGATGGGGAGGGTAGGATGGCTGTAGAGGGAAGTGATGGGAAGGTTTCGAATGACTTAAATTGACTGGTTTTTTTTTTCTTTTCGTTTTCATTCAATTCTGACCACGTGTTTCCCATGAATCCTTAGGGAGAAGGAAGTCAGAAAAGTTACTCCTTTGCCTCTCCCTGGCTCGCCCTGGAGTACCACATGGGTGAGCCAAAGAGCAGGACATAGCCTGAGGAACTTGCCTGGTGGGCCTCACGCTCTGTAGCAACTCAGAGGCAGAGAGAAGCTCCTGGGAGGCCCCATATGTGACAGCTTCTAAGGAAGCTGTTTGTGGTGCATCCATGAAACAGGGTGGAACAACTGCTGATCTTGAACAACAAAGCTACTTGGAGGCCGCATTAGACTCAGATCCTGCTCCACATTTGGGTTCTCCCCACCCTGCTCTTCTTTAACATTATTGAGGTAAAATTGGCATTCACTAAATGGCACATATTTGAAGTATATAGGTTGATGAGTTTGATCATATGTATGCTCCTGTGAAACCATTACTACAATCAAGATAATGAATATTTCCATCACCCCTAAAAGTTTCCCCTTATTAGTCACCTTTAATCTTTCTTCATAGCCTAAGTAAGGGAAAGAACATGGTTTATTGTTGACTGGTTATTCTTATGTTAGAAAACTATCAGGAGCAGTGGTCTTGGGGACCTGAGTCCAACTTAACCCTCTGTGGGCCTCAGTTTTTCCATCAGTAAAATGGGATGGTTGGACAAAAAAAAAATCAGTAAGGTTTCCTGTCAGTCTGAGTGACAGGACCTTTCTATGATACAACCTTTCTAAACAGCAATTTTAAAAAAACATAAGAGAGTGTAATCTATCTTCTTTGCTTTCTCATGCCCTTGAGTTACATTCTGGCAGGATCACGGCTGTTGGTCAGAGTGAAATCAGGTTCTGAGGGTTCTGGGTGGATTATTAACCACATTTTACAGATGAGAAAACAGGCTAAGAAAGAAGAGAAGGTCTGCTCAAAGTTACACAGCCAACACGTAACTGAGCTGGCATGCAAATCCAATAGTGACTCCTAATCTAATGCTCTTTGCACTGCCCCACACTCCATTCCCAAGAATACAGGCTTACTTCTACCCATGTTGCTGTCATGACTAAGGGTCCCTGTATCCAAGAGATAGTTCTACTTTCCTCCTGGTTTAATCTGGGGACCATAGTTCACCTCCTCAGGCCTCTGGTAGGTGAGGAGGCTCCCCTGCCCTCCTAAATCAGACCGAATCAGGCCATAGAACAGGAGTCTTAAGTTTTCTTAGACGGGAGGTTTCCAGAAAGCAGATGCTCTCTGGGCATGTAATTCATTGTATTCAGCCTTCTGGTACCAGGTACGGACAAATGTTCAGTAACCCCCAGTGGTGGGAACACAAGGTTAGCAGGACAGGTTAGAAATCTTGGGATTAGGAGGGACCTCTACCTGGCACTTTGCCTCATGGTTGCCCTGGGGTACAATCCCCCAAGGGGACCTGTTATGGGTTGGGGCAGTGCTGGGCTGAGTTGAGTTGCACAGTCATTATGGTGTGAGGACGTGCCCCAACAGCTGCATTTTTTTTTTTTTTTTTAGACGGAGTCTTGCTCTGTCGCCCAGGCTGGAGTGCAGTGGCACGATCTTGGCTCACTGCAAGCTCTGCCTCCCGGGTTCACGCCGTTCTCCTGCCTCAGCCTCCCGAGTAGCTGGGACTACAGGCACCCGCCACCATGCCTGGCTAATTTTTTGTATTTTTAGTAGAGACGGGGTTTCACTGTGTTAGCCAAGATGGTCTTGATCTCCTGACCTCGTGATTCGCCCACCTCAGCCTCCCAAAGTGCTGGGATTACAGGCGTGAGCCACAACAGCTGCATCTTTTATAACTCCCCGGAGGAAGGGAAGAGGGCCAGTTACTTCCCCTGCGCTTTTTTTGAGACCCCTTATCTGCCCACTGTGCCTCAGGGTAAGGTAGGAAAGAGTGCCCTCCATGGGGAATTTGTGGTGGTAGCAGGATTCTGAGCAGACCCAAGGTGTTTACTTCCTACCCAGAGTAGGTGCTCAGTAAATATCTGTTGACTGACTGAATGAACTCTAACTCCATGTCAGGCACTGTAGGGGGTACAACGATGAATTGGCTTCCATCCCTGACTGCAGCAGAGAAAGAGGGATAAGACAAGCACATAAATAACTGTTACACACGGCAGAATGTGATAAATGCCTTGGGAGATGAACAACCAATTGCGCGAAGAGCTTGGGAGGAGGGACGCTCACATCTGGCAGTGGTGGGGGGAAGGGACTCTAGAGAAAACTTCCTGCTTGAGGTGACATTCGAGCTGATTTTGAATAGGGACGGGGTTTCTACAGTGGCTCAGGAATGCTTGTGTAGTGGGGGTGGGGAGTCAAGGCAGGCTGCATTCCAGGCCCCCAGCAGCAGACTTAGGGCCAGAAGTCTCCCTTAGCATATCCCCCCGAGAGCACAGAGAACTGCAAATCAGTGATAGTCCTAGAGCCTCGCTATAACTGCTTGTTTTCAACCTTCATCCCACCATGCCTTGATTTGAGACCCCCCGCAAATGGCCAAATGGACTTAGCTGGGCTGCTTGCTGGCTCATGGGCTAGCCAGCCCAAACCAGAAGTGAGAGCCAGTCCTGGAGGCCTTGCAGACATTTCTTCATTAAAGCCTTTCTTCCCAGCTCAGCTCTTATCTGGGAACAATAAAGGTCCTCAACTCTGGGAGAAGGCCATGCAGGGAACAATAGTTTCTGACTCACTTCATCCATCATTCATGTGGCTCAGAGAGACCATTGCTGGGCAGCAATGGGGACGAGTTGGGGGAGGGGGAGGGCACATTATTTTGCATGAGACTGTTCATTGGGCTGCCCCAAAACTACACAGTGGGGAATTGGGTAGCAACATTCCTGGGTGTGCTATACATAGGCATGAGCCTGGGCATATAATCCAACCCTTTCTCTGCTTTCTGCCTCTCTGTTTCCTAATTTCTGTCCAGAGGCAGTTGGTTGCTGTTAACTGGTAAACTGAATGGTTTCACTGGACATGGGACAAGATATTGGATTCATTTCAGCAGATACTTTCAAATATATTATCTCATTGAATCTTCAAAACAATTTTATAAGTTGGAATTATTATTTTCACTTTACAGATGAGGAAACTGAGGCCCAGAGAAGTTAAGCGACTGCCAAGGATGCAGATAGGAAGGTGAAATTGGAGATCAGGACTCCTAACTGCAAGTGACCTCAGCTGTACAGTCTGAAGGCTGGCAATTACAAATTAGTTACAAACGAATCCAGGGACTGAACAAAGGAGAAAAAAGGGGAAATGCGAGAGTTAGGCAGCTACCAGTTAGGCAAGCTATTCTCCTTGTGCCACCATGAAGAATAAGTTGATCAAGGGTGGAAAAGAAAACTCAGGGCTTCAATTCCAGTATGGAGGAGTCTAGAAGTCTCCAGAGGACAGGAAAGAGGATGGAAATGGAGCCCCCACTCATCTGGCTCTTGCCTGCCCAGGGTGCTATAGCGATGCAGCCACAGCCTGTCAGCTCTGTTCACCTCTTTAAGGTTAATGTCAGCAAAAGGCAGCCCCCAGAGAGGGACCACTTACCCTGAACAAATTTAACGTATGAATATTTGTTAATGTATACAAGACTAAGAGTCTTACTAGCATATTTCTGAAACAGATTTATACCAAAAATGTAGTCTGGTTTTAATTAAAATATTTTAACAGCTTTTTAAGAAAGCTGTTATATACCACAAAGCTCACCTACTTAAAGTGTACAATTTAATGGGTTTTATTATATTTAAAGAATTGTGCAATCATCACTACAATCAATTTTAGAAGAGTTTCAGCTTCAAACCCCCAAATCAACATTGTACCCTCAACCTGTGACCCACCAATCCCTCAGCCTCTCTTACTCCTCCACTCCCCAGTACTAGGCAACGTCTAATCTACTTTTTGTCTCTAGAGATTTACCTATTCTGGACATTTCATATAAATGATATTATATGTCTTCTTTTTAAAATAGCTTCTTTTACTTAACATATGGTGTTTTGAGATTTATCCATGTTGTAAGATGTATCAATATATCATTCTCTTTTTTGTGTGTGGAAAGATATTCAATTATATGGATATGCCACATATTGTTTACCCGTTCATCAGTTGATAGACCTTTACATTGACAAGTATTTTTGCGAAGCCTATGAGTGGAATTTCTAGGTCATATGCTAACTCTATGTTTAACCTTTTGATGAACTGCCAGACTGTTTTCCAGAATGGCTATACCATCTCTCCACATCCTCATCAATACTTGTTCTGCAATGTTGTCTTGCTTATAACCATCCCAGTGGGTGTGAAGTGGTATCTCATTATACTTTTAATTTGCATTTCCTTAATGACTCATGATGTTAAACATCTTTTGATATGTTAGTTGGCACTTTGTATATTTTCTTTGGAGAAATACCTGTTCAAATCCTTTGCCCATTTGTAATTGGGTGATTTGTCTTTTTATTGTTGAGTTATAATTGTTCTTGATATATTCTGGATACTAGACCCTTATCAGGTATCTGATGTACAAATATTTTCTCCCATTCTGAGCTGTCCTTTCACTCTCTTGATATTATCTACTAATGCTCAAAAATTTTTAATTTTTATGAGGTCAAATTTGTATCTACTATGTATTTTTTTTGTCACTTATGCTTTTTACTTCTTTTGTTGCTTATGCTTTTGGTATTACATCTAAGAAAGCATTGCCAAATCCAATATCATGATGACTGACTCCTATATTTTCTTCTAAGAAATGTATTGATTTAGTTCTTATGTTTTGGTCTTTGATCCATTTCTCTTTTATTAGGGTAGGAATCCAACTTTATTCTTTTGCAAGTGGCTATCCAGTTGTCCCAGCACCATTTGTTGAAGAGACTGTTCTTTTCCCATTGAATGGTGTTGACACTCTTGTAGAAAATCAATTTTCTGTAGATGCATGGGTTTATTTCTTGACTGTCCAATTTATTCCATTACATGTCTTTCTTTATGACAGTACCATATGGTTTTGATTACTGTAGCTTTGTAATATAACCAGAAATCTGGAAGTGTGTGTCTTCCAACTGTGCTCTTCTTTTCTAAGAGTAATTTGTCTATCTGGGGTCTGTTGGAAGACCATGTGAATTTTAGAATTGGCTCTTCCATTTATGCAAAAAGGGATATTGGGATTTTAATGGGAATTGCATTAAATTTGTAGATTGTTTTTGGTAGTATTGACATCTTAACAATACTAAGTCTTCCAGTCCATGAACTTAGACTGTATTTCCATTTATTTATTTAGGCTTCTTTAGTTTATTTCAGCAGTGTTTTGTAATTTTCAATGTATGAATCTCGTACCTCCTTGATTAAACTTATTCATAAGTATTTTATTCTTTTTGATGCTATTGTAAGTGGAATTGTTTTCTTAATGTCATTTTTGATTGTTTATTGATAATGTATAGAAGTACAGCTGATTTAAACATATTGATCTTGTACACTGCAACTTAGCTGAATTCGTTTATTAGCTCAATAGCTTTTCTAGGATTTTGTATATATAAGATCATGTCATATGTGAATAGAGATAGTTTTACTATTTCTTCGTTAACTATGTGAATGAATTTTTCCTTCCTTCTGTTCTTTCCTTTCTTCTGTACTTTCTTCCTCCCTCCCTCCCTCCCTTCCTCTCTCCCTCCCCTCCTCCTTTCCTTCCTCCCTCCCTCCCTTCCTTTCTTCCTTCCTTGTTTTTCATTTATTTTATTTTTGCCTGAA
>NW_012098532.1:550764-560286 GCF_000951045.1 Mandrillus leucophaeus | reverse complement strand
TCTTCTTTTTAAAATAGCTTCTTTTACTTAACATATGGTGTTTTGAGATTTATCCATGTTGTAAGATGTATCAATATATCATTCTCTT
The DNA here is from genome assembly GCF_000951045.1 of Mandrillus leucophaeus. Taxonomy (NCBI): domain Eukaryota; kingdom Metazoa; phylum Chordata; class Mammalia; order Primates; family Cercopithecidae; genus Mandrillus; species Mandrillus leucophaeus. The sequence goes on along the minus strand of NW_012098532.1, from coordinate 560,198 downwards.
TTTTGTGTGTGGAAAGATATTCAATTATATGGATATGCCACATATTGTTTACCCGTTCATCAGTTGATAGACCTTTACATTGACAAGTATTTTTGCGAAGCCTATGAGTGGAATTTCTAGGTCATATGCTAACTCTATGTTTAACCTTTTGATGAACTGCCAGACTGTTTTCCAGAATGGCTATACCATCTCTCCACATCCTCATCAATACTTGTTCTGCAATGTTGTCTTGCTTATAACCATCCCAGTGGGTGTGAAGTGGTATCTCATTATACTTTTAATTTGCATTTCCTTAATGACTCATGATGTTAAACATCTTTTGATATGTTAGTTGGCACTTTGTATATTTTCTTTGGAGAAATACCTGTTCAAATCCTTTGCCCATTTGTAATTGGGTGATTTGTCTTTTTATTGTTGAGTTATAATTGTTCTTGATATATTCTGGATACTAGACCCTTATCAGGTATCTGATGTACAAATATTTTCTCCCATTCTGAGCTGTCCTTTCACTCTCTTGATATTATCTACTAATGCTCAAAAATTTTTAATTTTTATGAGGTCAAATTTGTATCTACTATGTATTTTTTTTGTCACTTATGCTTTTTACTTCTTTTGTTGCTTATGCTTTTGGTATTACATCTAAGAAAGCATTGCCAAATCCAATATCATGATGACTGACTCCTATATTTTCTTCTAAGAAATGTATTGATTTAGTTCTTATGTTTTGGTCTTTGATCCATTTCTCTTTTATTAGGGTAGGAATCCAACTTTATTCTTTTGCAAGTGGCTATCCAGTTGTCCCAGCACCATTTGTTGAAGAGACTGTTCTTTTCCCATTGAATGGTGTTGACACTCTTGTAGAAAATCAATTTTCTGTAGATGCATGGGTTTATTTCTTGACTGTCCAATTTATTCCATTACATGTCTTTCTTTATGACAGTACCATATGGTTTTGATTACTGTAGCTTTGTAATATAACCAGAAATCTGGAAGTGTGTGTCTTCCAACTGTGCTCTTCTTTTCTAAGAGTAATTTGTCTATCTGGGGTCTGTTGGAAGACCATGTGAATTTTAGAATTGGCTCTTCCATTTATGCAAAAAGGGATATTGGGATTTTAATGGGAATTGCATTAAATTTGTAGATTGTTTTTGGTAGTATTGACATCTTAACAATACTAAGTCTTCCAGTCCATGAACTTAGACTGTATTTCCATTTATTTATTTAGGCTTCTTTAGTTTATTTCAGCAGTGTTTTGTAATTTTCAATGTATGAATCTCGTACCTCCTTGATTAAACTTATTCATAAGTATTTTATTCTTTTTGATGCTATTGTAAGTGGAATTGTTTTCTTAATGTCATTTTTGATTGTTTATTGATAATGTATAGAAGTACAGCTGATTTAAACATATTGATCTTGTACACTGCAACTTAGCTGAATTCGTTTATTAGCTCAATAGCTTTTCTAGGATTTTGTATATATAAGATCATGTCATATGTGAATAGAGATAGTTTTACTATTTCTTCGTTAACTATGTGAATGAATTTTTCCTTCCTTCTGTTCTTTCCTTTCTTCTGTACTTTCTTCCTCCCTCCCTCCCTCCCTTCCTCTCTCCCTCCCCTCCTCCTTTCCTTCCTCCCTCCCTCCCTTCCTTTCTTCCTTCCTTGTTTTTCATTTATTTTATTTTTGCCTGAATGCTCTGTTTAGACATTCCAATACAGTGTTGAATAGAAGTGTCAAGAGAGGGCATCCTTGTTTTGTTCCTGATCTAAGAAGTAAAGCTTTCAGTCTTTTACCATTGAGTATGATGTTAGCTTTGGGTAGGTTTTTAATATATGCCACTTATCGTGTTTTTTGTTTGATTTTTGTTTTTGAGACATAGGCTCACTCTCTTGCCCAAGCTGGAGTGCAGTGTCACGATGATCTTAGCTCACTACAACCTCAGCCTCCTGAGTTCAAGCAATTCTTGTGCCTCAGCCTCCCGAGTAGCTGAGGTTACAGGCATGCACCACCACGTCCAACTAATTTTTGTATTTGCAGTAGAGACAAGGTTTTGCCATGTTGGCCAGGCTGGCCTCGAACTCCTGGCCTTAAGTGATCTGCCTGCCTCAGCCTCCCAAAATGCTGGGATGACAGGCATGAGCCAGCGTGCCTGGCCTTTTATCCTGTTTTGAAAATTCCCTTCTTTTCCTCATTTGTTGAGTGTTTTATTATGAAAAGTGTGAATTTTGGTTTTTATTCGTTTGTTTTGCTTCATTTTCAAATGATCATGTGGTCTTTTGTCTTTATTTTATTAATATGATGTATTTCAGTGATTGATTTTCATATGTTAAACCACCCTTACATTCCTGGGATAAATCCTAATTGGCCATGGCATATATTATTTTAATATGCTGCTATTGTATTCAGCTTGCTAATTTTTTCTTGAGAATTTTTACATTTATATAAGGGGTATTGATCTGTAGTTTCTTTTCTTGTGATATTTTTGGCTTTGATATCAGGACAATGCTGCCCTCAGGGAATAAGTTTGGAAGTGTTCCCTCCTCTTCAATATTCTGAACAGTTTGAGAAAAATTGGTATTAATTCTTCCTTAGATATTTTTCAGAATTCACCAGTGTAACCATCTGATCTTGGACTTTTCTTTATTGGGAGATTTTTTTTATTACTGATTCAATGTCTTTATTTGTTATAGGTTTATTCAGATTTTCTGTTTCTTGAGTTCATTTTGATAGTGTTTTTATTTCTAGGAACCTGATTCTCTTATAATTTTTTAAAAATTTCTGTAAGGTTGGTAGCAGTGCCCCCACTTTCATCTCTTTCCTTTTCTTTTTTTTTTTTTTTGACACCAGATCTCACTCTGTCACCCAGGCTAGAGTGCAGTGACACCATGATAGCTCACTGCAGACTTGAACTCTTGGGCTTAGACAGTCTTTTTGCCTCAGTCTTCTGAGTAGCTGGGACTACAGACATGTGCCACTATGCCTGGCTAATTTTTTTTTAAATTTACTTTTTCTGTAGAGACCAAGTCTTGCTATGTTGCTGAGGCTGGTCTGTAACTCCTGGCCTCAAGTGATCCTCCTGCCTCAGCCTCCCAAAGCATTGGGATTACGGGCATGAGCCACCATGCCCATCCTCTACTTCCATTTCTGATTTTAGTAACTTGTGTCTTCTCTTTTTTTTTCTTGGTCAGTCTAGCTAGAGATTTGTCAATTTTGTTAATCTTTTCAAATAACCAACTGTCATGTCATTGATTTCCTCCATTTTTTTCTATTCTCTACTTCATTTACCTCTACTCTTTGTTACTTCCTTCCTTCTACTAGTTTTGGGTTTAGTTTCCTCTTATTTTTCTGGCATCTTGAGGTGTAAAGCTGACCTTCTCCCTGGTTCTGTCCATTATTGAAAGTGGTAAATTAATCTGTTTATGGTAAGCCCTAGAGCAACAGTTAATACATAAATAATATGGTAAAATATTTAGTTACTTTTATTATTCAAAATAATTTTAAAAATCAAAATGCAATAATGGAAAATATTCACTTAATGCAAAAGAAAGCATAAAGGAGGATTAGAGAATAAAAAGATATGAGACATATAAAAACAAAAAATAAAATGGCAAACGTAAACTCAATTATATCAATAGTAATAATATTATTAAATGTAAATGAATTAAACAATCCAATCAAGAAGCAGAGATTGTCACACAGGATCCAAAAAACAGTGTAACAGTATAACTACATGCTGTCTCTAGGAGACACTCTTTAAATTCAAAGATACAAATAGATTGAAAGTAAAAGGATGGAAAAAAATATGTCATGCAAACAGCAACCTCAAGAAAGGTGGAATGGACCAGGTGCAGTGGCTCACACTTGCAATTCCAGCACTTTGGGAGGCCAAGGTGGGAGGATCACTTGAAAGCAGGAGTTTGAGACCAACCTGGGCAACATGGGGAGACCCCAGCTCTACAAAAAATAAAAAATTAGCCAGGCATGGTTGCATACTCCTATAGTCCAAGCTATTTGGGAGGCTGAAATAGGAGGATCACTTAAGCCCAGAAGGTTGAGGCTGCAGTGAGCTATGATCGTGCCACTGCACTCTAGCCTGGGCAACAGAGTGAGACCTTGTCTCTATAAAGAAAGAGAAAGGTTGAGTGGCTATATATATATTTATTATTATTATTATTATTATTATTATACTTTAAGTTCTGGGGTACATGTGCAGAATGTGCAGTTTTGTTACATAGGTATACACGTGCCATGGTGGTTTGCTGCACCCATCAACCTGTCACCTACTTTAGGTATTTCTCCTAATGTTATCCCTCCTCTAGCCCCCGACCCCCAACAGGCCCTGGTGTGTGATGTTCCCCTCCCTGTGTCCATGTGTTCTCATTGTTCAACTCCCACTTATGAGTGAGAACATGTGATGTTTGGGTTTCTGATCTTGTGAAAACTTGCTGAGAATGATGGTTTCCAGCTTCATCCATGTCCCTGCAAAGGACATGAATTTATTCTTTTTTGTGCCTGCATAGTATTCCATGGTGTATATGTGCCACATTTTCTTAAGACCCAAAATCCTGGGTTTTGACAGGGCTCTCTTTGACTAAACACACCCAGCTGTTAAGCCCCACTAATTGCTGGCTGATTGTTCTATTGTTTTCAAAAATCCTTAAGGGCATAAATTGCTTGGAGTGGGGAGGTGGTGGTGAAACTGGTCCAATCAAATTGTGGCACCTTTGAAGCATAGTTCCCTAGATCAGTATTTGAGATTTGTTCTGATACCAGGAGGGCTCTTCTCAGCTGTCTCTTCCCTGTTTCTGTCCAGTAAACTAGCCAGCTTACAGTTAAGTCTGTATCTCCAATGAATCTATTATTCTCCTACCAATTGCGTTTTGCCACAGTCTCCACTGTTTTTGAGAACGCACTTAGGCTGGAACATCTCCAAACTCTTACATCTTTCATTCTCTTGATGGTGTCTTTCACAGAACAGAATTTTTAATTTTAATGAGCCCAGTTTTAGATTAACTGTTTTTTCATGGACTGTGCCTTTGGTGTTGTATCTAAAAAGTCATTGCAATGTAAGTTCATAAATTTTAACAAATGTACCACTCTGGTGCAGGATGTTGATGGTGGAGGAGATTGGTTGCATGTATATGGAGACAGGGAGTATAGAATGTATATGGAAACTCTGTACTTTCTACTCAATTTTTCTATGAACCTAAAACTGCTCTAAAAATAAATTTTATTAATTTAAGAAAAATTTAAATCCATAGATGAAGATAAGGTGTCAAAATTACAAATAGACTAATAATTGAAGTTTTCAAAAAGCCATCACCATACACGAGGTCATTTACATGTTCTCTCGTGTTATTGTCTGGGAGTTTTATAGTTTTGCATTTTACATTTAGGTCTGTGATCCATTTTGAGTTAACTTTTGTAAAGAGTATAAAGTCAATGTCTAGATCTATTTCTTTTGCCTGTGGATGTCCACTTGCTCTTCCAATATTTGTTGAAAGACTATTTTTGCTCTATTGTTTTACCTTTGCTATTTTGTCAAAGATCAGTTGAGTATATGAGAGTATATTTCTGTGCTTTTTATTCTGTTCCATTGATCTACTTGTCTGTTCATTCTACCAACAACACACTGTTTTGATTCCTGCAGCTTTATAGTAAGTCTCAAGGTTGGGCACTGTCAGTCCTCCAACTCTTCTTCTCCTTCAATATTGAGGTGGTCACTCCATGTCTTTTGCCTCTCCATATAAACTTTAGAATCAGTTTGTTGATATCCACAGAATAACTTGCTGGGATTTTGATTGGAATTGTATTGAATCCATAGATCAAGTTGGGAAGAACTGACATCTTGACAATGTTGAGTCTTACTATTCATGAACGTGGACTGTCTCCCCATTTATTTAGTTATTTGATTTCCTTCATCATAGTTTTGTAGTTTTCCTCACCCAGATCTTGTACAGATGATATTAGATTTATACCAAAATATTTCATTTTTTGTGAATGCTAATGTAAACAGTAATTTTTTAAAAAGAACACTTTATTGATGTATGATTGACATACAAAAAGCTGTACATATTTAATATACGCAACCTGATGAGTTTGAGATAAATATATACCAAACGTATGGAATGCTTCACAAATTTGCATGTCATCCTTGCACAGAGGCCATGCTAATCTTCTCTGTATTGTTTCAAGTTTAGTATATGTGCTACTGAAGCACACATAATACTAATGAATTTTTAATTTCAAATTCCACTTGTTCATTGCTGGTATATAGCACGGCAATTGACTTTGTATATTAACCTTGTATCCTGCAACCTTGTATAATTGCTGATTAGCTCTAGGAGTTTACTTACTGATTCTTTCAGATTTTCTACATAGATGACCATGTCATCTGTGAACACAGACAGTTTTATTTCTTCCTTCCCAATCTGTTTACCTTTTATTTCTCATTGCATTACCTAGGCCTTCCAGTAAAATGTTGAGAAGCAAGTGGTGAGAGGGGACATCCTTGCCTTGTTCTTTGGGAAACTTTCAAGTTTCTCACCATTAAGTATGATGTTAGCTGTAGGTTTTGTGTAGATGTTCTTTATAAAGTTGAGGATATCCTTTCTATTTCTAGTTTGCTAAGAGTTTTTATCATGAATGAGTCCTGGCATTTTTGTCAAAAGCTTTTTCTGCATCTATAGATAAAATCATTATTTTTCTTTACTAGCCTGTTGATGTGATTGATTACATTATTTGATTCTTGAATCTTGAACCAGCCTTTCATACCTGGGGTAAATCCCTCTTGGTTGTGATATATAATTATTTTTATACATTGCTGGATTCAATTTGCTAATATTTTGTTGAGGATTTTTGCATCTATATTTATGAGAAATATTGGTCTGTGGTTTTCTTTTCTTTGTTATGACTTCATCTGATTTTGGTCTTTGGGTAATGCTGGCTTCACAGAATGAGTTAGGAAGTGGTCCTTCTCCTTCTGTCTTCTAAACAAGATCATAGAGAATTGGTATAAATTTTCCTTAAATGTTTGACAGATTTCACCAGTGAACCCATCTGAACTTGGTGCTTTCTGTTTTGAAAGGTTATTAATTACTAACTTAATTTCTTTAACAGATATATGCCTATTCAGATTATCAATTTCTTTTTGTGTAAGCTTTGGCAGACTGTGTCATTCAAGGGATTGGTTCATTTCATCTAGTCTATTGAATTTGTGGGCATAGAGTTGTTCTTTGTATTCTTTTATTATTCTTTTGATGTCCTTGGAATTTGTAGTGATGTTCCCCCCTCTTTCATTTGTAATATTAGTCATTTGTGTTCTCTCTTTTTTTCTTAGTCTCGCTAGAGGCTTATTGATTTTATTGATCTTTTAACAGAAGCAGCTTTTGGTTTTGTTGATTTTTTTCTCCAATGATTTTCTGCTTTCAGTTTCATTGATTTCTGCCCTAATTTTTATTTCTTTTCTTCTTTTTACTTTGGGTTTAGTTTGCTTTTTCTTCTATTTTCCAAAGGGGGAAGCTTAGGTTTTTCTTCTTTTCTAAAATACACATTCTTCTTTTCTAATATGTACATGCTATAAATTTCCTTCTAAGCACTGCTTTTGCTGCATCCCTTAAATTTTGATATATTTTCATTTTCATTTAGTTCAATATATTTTGTATTTCTCTTGAGATTTTTTCTTTGATCCATGTGTTATTTAGAAATATATTGTTTAATCTCCAAGCATTTCAGGATTTTCTAGATGTCTTTCTGCTATAGATTTCTAGTTTAATTCCATTGTAGTCTGAGAGCAGACATTATATGATTGCTATTCCTTTAAACTTGTAAAAGTGTGTTTTATGGCCCATAAAAAAAGTATTAACTGTTGTCAGATTTATCCTCACTGAGCATCCAACAATTCATCAATTACAATTCAGGTTTTCCTACTCCAGTACTGATTTCTGTCCGTGAGTTTCTCTTACCATGAGTTGTGTTTCTCTGTATTCATCTGTCTGTCTCTAATTTTGAGGACAGAGGTTTGCCCTGTGACCTCATTTCTCTGATTAATCTAAGAAGAGTATTGATTTTTCAGTGTGTTCAGCTTTTTTCTTGTTAGGATGGAATAGCGACTTCTAAGCTGTGTGCATGTTAACTGGAAGTCAATCTTTTTTTTTTTTTTTTTTTTTTTAAAGAGACAGAGTCTTTGCCCCATTGCCCAGGCTGGAGTGCAGTGGTACAATCATAGCTCATTGTAACCTCATATTCTTGGGCTCAAGCAATGCTCCTGCCTCAGCCTTCCTGGTATCTGGGACCACAGGCACATACCACCATGCCTGGCTAATTTTTTTTTTTTGTAGAGATGGGGGGTCTTACTATGTTGCACAGGCTGGTCTCGAGCTCCTGGCCTCAAGCAGTCCTCCTGCCTTGGCCTCCCAAAGTGCTGGAATGACAAAGAGTGGTGGTATGAGCCACTGCTCTTCACACTGTCATGCTTGAAGTGGAACCTGCCACTTCATTTCATACTGCTGAATATTCCTTTCCATCTTATAACTATACCACATTTTATTTATCCATTTACTAGTTGATACACATTTGTTCTATTTCTACTTTTTTGATATTATGAATAATGCTGCAATAAATATTTACATAATGTGAGCTCTTTCTGCCCTTTGTTGTATGGCATCCTTTGATGCACAAAAATTTTTTACCTTAAGTTCAGCTTCTCAATTTTCTTTTGTTTGCTTGTGTTTTTGGTGTTATATGTAGGAAATCATTGCCTAACCCAATATCATGCAGATTTTCTTCCATGTTTTATCCTAAGAGTTTTATAGTTTTAGCTTTTACGTTGAGTCTGTAATCTTCTTTAATTTTTGTGTATAATCTCAGATAGAGGTCCTACTTTATTCCTTTGCGTATGGCTATCCAGTTGTTCAGCATTATTTGTTAAAAAGACTTTTCTTTCCCCATTTAATTATCATGATATCTTTGTCAAAAATCAATTGACCATAAATTTAGGGTTTATTTATCATCTCTCTGTTATTCAGTTGATCTAAATATCTAGTCTTGTGCTAGTACCATGCAGTCTTGATTATTGTAGCTTTGTGGTAAGTTTTGATATTGAAAAGTATAAATCCCCCAAGTTTGGTGTTCTTTTTCAAGAACATTTTGGCTATTCTGAGCCCCTTTCATTTCCATATGAATTGTAGGATCAGTTTGTCAACTTCTGCAAAAAAGATAGCTGGGATTTTCATAGGGATTGTGTTGAATCTGTAGATAAATTTGGGCCATGTAACTATCTTAACAATATTCAATTTTCTGATATATGAACATGAGATGTCTTCCCATTTGTTTATCTTTTAAGATTTTTTTCAACCATGTTTTCTAGTTTTCAAAGTGAGAAATTTTTACTTCTTTTGTTAAATTTATCGCTACTTTTTTTTTTTTTTTTTTTT
>NW_012098532.1:503765-550204 GCF_000951045.1 Mandrillus leucophaeus | reverse complement strand
CACTTCAGCCTCTCGAAGTGCTGGGATTACAGGCATGAGCCATCGCGCCTGGCCGAACGATTTTCTTAATTTCATTTAGTAAATTTGTTGAATAGTGGTTTCCTTAGGATTTTCTATACACAAGATCATATCATCTACAAATAGAGATAGTTTTACTTCTTCCTTTTTAATCTGTATGTCTTTTGTTTCTTTTTCTTTTTAAACTAATTGCTTTAGCTAGAACCTCCCTTACAATGTTGAAAAGAGGTAGCGAGAACAAACACCCTTGTCTTAGGGAAAGGCTTTTTGTTTTTCACCATTAAGTATGGTATTGGCTGTGGGGTTTTTGTAGATGCATTTATCAGGTTGGGATGTTTCCTTCTATTTCTAACATGTTGAGTGTTTTTATAATAAACAGGTGTTAGATTTTGTCAGATAGTTTTCTGCATCTGTTGAAATCAGCATGTGGTTTTGGCCCTTTATTCTAATGATTTTTAATTCATTTTCAGATGTTAGGCCAACTTAAAATTCCTGGGATAAATCTGTTTTGTTCATGTATAATCTTTTTTATATGTTGCTATATTTGATCTGCTAGTATTTTGTTGAGGACTTTGCATCTATATTTATAAGGCTATTGGTCTGTAGGTTTCTTTTCTTGTGATGTCCTTTTCTGGCTTTGGTGTCAGAATAGTGCTGGCCTCATAGAATGAGTCTGGAAATGTTTATTTCTTCTCTGTTTTTGGAAGAGTTTGTGAATTTTTCTTTAAATGTTTTGTAGAATCCATCAGTAAAGCCATCTGAGCCTGGACATTTTTGTGGGAAGTGTTAAAATTATTAATTCAATCTCTTTGTTTATTGTAAGTCTATTCAGATTTTCTATTTCTTCTTGAATCAGTTGCTAGAAGTTGTTCTTTCTAGGAATTTGTCTATTTTATCTAAGTTACCAAATTTGTTGCCATATAGTTGTTCACAGTATTTGCTTATTTCTCTTTTTATTTCTGTAAGGTCAGTAGTGATGAGTCTTTTCTAATTTTCTTTTGGTCAGTCTAGTTAAAGATTTGTCAATTTTGTTCTTTTTTTTTCCCCCCCAAATAACTTTTGGCTTTGTTGATTTTCTCTACTTTTCTATTATTTGTTTCATTTATTTCCTCTTTGATTATTTCCTTCCTTCTTCTTGCTCTGAATTTAGTTGGCTTTTCTTTCACTGGTTCCTTAAGCCATTTTTGCTTTTTGACTTTTCTCTTGTAAAGAGTCTCACTCTGTCACCCAGGCTGGAGTGCAGTGGTGTGGTCATTGCTCACTGCAGCCTCCAACTTCTGGGCTCAAGCAATCCTCCTGCCTCAGCCTCCCAAGTAGTTAGGACTACAGGTGTGCACCACCACAATGGGTTAACTTTTTAATTTTTTGTAGAGACATGGTCTTGCTATATTGCCCAGCCTGGTCTCAAACTCCTGGCCTCAAGTGATCTTCCTGCTTCAGCCTCAGTTTTGCTTTTTGTTTTCTATATGTTTCACATCTTTTTTTTTTTTTTTACCTCTGTTCCTCTTTTACTGCCTTGTTTTGCATTATTTTCTAGCATAGCATTTTAATTCATTTAATTATTTTTAACTTTTTTAAAAGGTTTTTTACTTAATTGTTGTCCTAAGGTTTATGATATGCATCTTAACTTGTCAGAATCTACTTCAGATTTGCAGTAAGTTAATTCCAGTGAGATACAGAAACTTTATTTTTATATACCTCTCTTCCCCATTTTTGTGCTAATATTATTATATATATTATGTCCACATGTGTTACAAATCTAACAACACTTAGTTACAATTATTACTTTATGTAATCTTATGTCTTTTAAAGAAGCTAATAGAAGAAAAGAGAGCATGGATGTATTTATAGAGTTTAAAAAACACTAACCTTCTTAATTACCATTGAGTTCTCTTCATTTGTTCCTGCGGATTTGAGTTACCATCTAGTGTCATTTCCTTATTCCAATGCACCTCTGTTCCCAACGACCTCGTTTACCCTATTGTTGTCAAATATATTATATTTTTATATATTTTATGGAAAACAATGCAATTTTATAGATATTGTTTATGAAGTTACTTTCTAAATTATTTAAGAAAATAGGAAAAATATGTAATTATTCTTTTATCATTACCTACATAACTACCTTTACTGGAGCTCTTTGGTTATTTGTGTGAATTTAAATTGTTGTCTCAGCCAGGTGTAAGTGGCATGCACCTGTAGTCCCAGCTGCTTTGGATACTGAGGCAGGAGGATGGTTTGAGCCCAGGAGTTTGAGGCTGCATTGAGTTATGATTATCCCACTGCATTCCATCCTGGGCAACAGGGTGAGCCCCCATCTCTTAAAAACATTGCTGTCTAATGTCACTCCCTTTTAGCCTGAAAAACTTCCTTTAGTATTTTCTGTAAGCGACAATGGATTCACTTAGTATCTGTTTCTATGGGAATGTCTTTATTTTACCTTTATTTTTATTTTTTCTGAGACGGAGTTTCTCTCTTGTTTCCAGGCTGGAGTGCAATGGTGCGATCTTGGCTTACTGCAACCAACCTCCACCTCCCAGGTTCAAGCAATTTTCCTGCCTCAGCCTCCTGAGTAGCTGGGATTACAGGTGCATGCCACCATGCTAGGCTAATTTTTGTATTTTTAGTAGAGACAGGGTTTCGCTATGTTGGCCCGGCTGGTCTCGAACTCCTGACCTCAGGTGATATGCCCTCCCGGGCCTCCCAAAGTGCTGGGATTAAAGGCGTGAGCCACTGTGCCTGGCCTATTTTGCTTTCATTTTTAAATGATAGTTATGCTGGGCTTAAGGGTTGACAGTTTTTGTTTGTTTGTTTGTTTACTTTCTGCATTTTGAATATGTCATCTCAATACCTTCTGCTCTCCACTGTTTCTGTTGAGAAATTAGCTGTTAATCTTATTGAAGTTTCCTTGTACATGATGGATGAGTTAAGTGTTTCCTCCTGCTTTCAAAATTTTCTCTTTGTCTTTCAATACTTCATTATTTCAACAACTGTGATGCACCTGGGCGTGGATCTCTTCGTCTTTATCCTGCTAGAAGTTCACTGAGCTTATTAGATGTGCATATTAATGTTTTTAATCAAATTTGGGTTGTTTGAAGCCAGTATTTCTTTAAATATTTTGTCTGTCCTTAGCTCTGTCATCTCTCCTTCTGGTACTACCATTATGTATGTATATGTTGGTGCACTTAATGCTGTCTTACACTTCTCTGAGGCTCTGTTCATTTTATTGTTGTTGTTGTTCTTCAGACTGAAAAATCTCTATTGCCTATCTTTATTGTTGGATGTGTGTGTATGTGTGGCTTGGAGACTGCTTTCACAGGTCAAAGAGTTTACAATTTTGCTCCATGTTCAACAAGAACTAGTAGTTTAGTTTTCTCTCCAGTCATTCCTGAGAGGGCCTAGTCTTAGGCATATGTACAGTCTTTCAGACCTCCAAGGATGGGTGTGATTTAATTTTAAGCCTGGCTGCCTAGGAGTGGTCCCTGGTTTAGAGTAGCTTATTGTTCAATCAGTGATTTGTCACAGGTTGTGAGCCAGTAAGGCTTGTGTCCTTTGTTGCTTGAATTGTGTGTGGCTTGGGGAATGTTTTCCCGTCTGTCCCATGTCCTGCCTTGATTGCTCCTGAAGTAGGTGCAGCCTAGTGCATGTGCACAGCCTTCCAAGTCCATAGGGATGAGTGTGATCCCATGAGGTATCTTCTTAGCTGTTTCTTTCCATGGTTTTCTCTGGCAACCTTCTGGCTGGTCTGCCACTTTTCTTGTTGTTACTAGCTTCATGAAGCTACTAGCCCTGTCTTAACTGCTTGCCGGGAAGATCTCCATTGGTTTTGACAGTGCCCGTAGGCATGAACTTCTCCACACTCTGTTCTAAATAACCAGTCCCCTTAGGACAGAACTGTGGAGCTCTCCATCCTTATGGCTTGCCTTCAGGGTCTGCCCCTGGTAGAACCTCTAAGCCACTGCACTGGAGCTTGGGGCGGGGAGAGTTCCTGGTTCTCCTGGAGTAATACCCCTTACTCTAAGAGTGGGCACTGGGGAGGGGATAGGAGTCCCTGGTCTTCTCAGCTTGCCTCTCCCAGTATGGAGCTTGCATCCTATTAGCCAGCTGCGGTAGGATGATTGAGGCCTAGCATTCTTGGCCCGTTGTGCCTGGAGTAAATATTCTGCCCTACAAGTTGGCACTGGGTCGGAGAAGGAAGCCCAGTCCTCTTGGCCACTTTTACCCAGAATAGAACTTCTGCAATACTGAGCTGGGGGAGATGAGACATGCTCCTGGAGTGAAGCTGAAACCCACAGACTTGAAGCTGGGGGAGTAGAGAACCTTGCTTTCTTGGCCACACCCATCCAGAACAGTGCTTCTGTAACATGGAGCTGGTGAGGGGCAGAACTGGAGCAGGTCATGGTTCAAATGTTACAGACTCTATCTGTTCTTACCAATATTTAGTAGATTGTCTTGAATAAATGTTTCTCCACTTATTGTGTGCTCTAATGACAATTTCCAGAGACTTTAAATGGTTATTTTAAAAACTTTCACCAGCGAAATGGTTGTTTCACTGAGGAAAAGCATCTACTTCCAACACAGCCATTCTGTAAGTCCTATCCCCTTACTGAAAATTGTGACAGTGGAAAAAACTTTTTTGGTGTGGGCTTCTCTACATATCATCTCTACTAGAATTCAATTAAGCCCAAACTCAAGATTTTATTCAGGAGGAAAGAAAGCATATAGAACAGTGAAATGGTGTTACAATGTGAGGCTTACTTTAAAAAAAAAAATAAAGAGTTTGAGACTTATCACATAAATGTTGATGTTTTGCAAAGTAGCTGTTCTCCAGAATAAGGCATTAATCAGAAGGGTAAACAGTAGTAATTATGTGTAAAACATTCTGATCCCTGGAGCAGCAGAAATAATCTCATCCCTGGGAACCCTTTTGGGTTAAGTAGGGCCTTCTCTGCTGTTGCTCCAGCTATGGTTTTGATATTTCTTTTTAATTTTTTATAGAGGAAAACTATCGTCTGTAAATATTGGCAAGAGCATACAAAATAGCCCCTCATCCGGTCTCTAGAAACATACAGGCTGGGTCCACAAATGCAGAAATGCAGATTGTGACATTGCTGTGACTTTGAACCGCTTTAGTGATCCCTTCCATGCTGACTGTTGGCAAAAACTCATTTTCCTTCTCTCTGCCTTGCTTTCTCCCTCCCTGAACACAAGCAAGGCTGTGAAACTCCTACCTTAATGGAAAGTATGATAGGGCTGTGCCATGGGAAAGACACCTCCTTTGGATTTGACACCCTCTCCTCAATTGTATCTCTTCCTAGCCCATTCATCCTCACCTTTTTATCAATGGAATAGTCAATTTTAAAGAAGTATGGGACTCCAAAGAGAAGAGTCAGCCATGGCAGCTCTCACTTCTCTTCCCCCTTGTTCAGCCTGTGTGTGTCTTGTTTGTGGACATCCACTGCTCCTTTGTGTCCAAAGCTGGCAGCCTCATATGCTGGCTGCAGGACTACTGGGCTGGAGAGGCAGATACCAACCCATTTGTGCCCTGGCGACACTCCCCTATTTGCCTTTACAAGAGAAGTTCACACTGAGGAGTGGCTGCTGGAGACCATGACCACCACAGTGGTAACCTGGCCTTTCAGTTTCTTACCCTGAACTCCTCTGATTTACTCTCTCCATCATTCATACACCCATTTTTATCAAGATATCGCTCGTTAATTCTCTGTTGGGAGCACAACCTCTCTCCTCCCACAGCTTCCCAGCATACTGCAGTATAGTCTCTTGGCTTTTGCCTGAACATTTGGATTTTAGACACTGCTTCTCCACACCCCACACTTGTCTCTCTGTCTCTCTCTTCCTCTCCCCTCTCTCCCCATCAGTAAACGCTTTCAATTGCTTCTCTAAAAAGCCTAGACCCCTAGATAGCCTCCTTTCCTTGACCTTAGACCCTTCTTATTATGCCAATTATTATCTCCAGGCCCATTCCCTGCCCCTTCCCCTGGCTGTTTTCTCTCCTCTTCCTCTTGGCTCTGAGCTTGCTTTTTTTTTTATATTGATGGTACCTCTTTCCTCTCCCAAACTAGCTCCTTCCCCATCACCATTCCTCCCAACATCCTGGTTTGCAGCAGTCAGGTGAAAGAGAGAAGCAGGTCCCAGAGGGTCTTGGGGCATGTCCGTCTCTGTCTCAGGGGGAAAGCTGCTGTTGGCCCCACCACTAGTATCCTGTGGGAATAACAGCCCAGTGCTGCCAGAGCCTATAGGTCTTCAAGAGAAGACAGAAACTCCAGATTTTAATGTAAATTGTCCCACTTTTAAATGTTGAAAACTATTCTATTTTTCTCGAAGAACCTGGGAAAAGTAGCAAACTCCCCACATCTCTGGGCTAGATTTTACTCCCCTATCTCCCACATTAACTCAGTTGCCCAGTTCTGGAAGGCTGCCTGCTAAGGACATATCCCCCATTTCACTGGCCCACTGTGGTCCCTGCCTTTAAGTCTTGTCACCTGGATGACTATAATGGCCACCTAACTGGTATCTCTGCTTCATGCCCCTCCCCACCCAGTCTACTATGTACAACATAATTTCTTCAAAATAACAGAGTCTTGTGGTGAAGGGCTTGTACTCTGGGATCTGACTGTGTAGATTTAGTCCCAGCTGCCATTTATAAGCTAGGTAATCTTAGGCAAGTTAGTTCACCTTTCTGAATCTCTGTTTCCTTATCTGCAAAATAGGAAAAATAGTTATACCTTCTCATAGGCCTGTTGTGGGGACTTAGTAAAGAATCATGTCTAAGCTGGAATAAGTACTCAATAAATGTTAAACACAATTGTGTCATCTCCTGTTGCAAAGACCTCCAGAGGCCCCATTGCCTCTTAAATACAGTTTAGCCCCTTTGTCTAGACATTCAAGACCCTCTTGATCTGGCTTCAGCCACACTAGGCTCCTGTCTTATTCATTTTTTTTCTCCCCTGCCGTGCTATGTGTTCTCACTACCTCTACACTTTCATCCCCCGCAGTAACCTGTGAGGCAGCTGCTATGATTATCTTCATTTCACAGATGAGCAAACTGAGGGTAAGTGTCCTGCCCAAGGCCTCCCGACCTGGAAGTGGAGGAAACAGGATTTGACTCCAGATCTGTCTGACTAAAGCCTGTTGTCTTTCCACTAGACCGTAGAGAGGGAAAGCACACACAGGGACAGGAAGACATGAGAGAGACTTGCGATTCACTTCTCCCTAGGGAAAACCACAGAGCATTTTTTTTTCTCCATGAGAAACCAATCTGAAAGAGGTGTAACCGTGTGAGAATGATACGGGGTGGGTTGGGGCCAGGATATGCTGATGCTTGTGAAAACTGCTGAAGTCAACACAAGGGACTTTTAAAACTAGATTTAGAACAAGTTGCAAAGCAAGAAAGGATTGGCCGGCTGCTTTGGGGCCAACAGGGTAATATTATGATTTGGCTCTTTTTGTAACAGGTGTGGTTAAGCCCTCCCTTAAAGGCTTTGGCAAGATGAGGTTAGCATAGCAGTTAGGTGCCCCAGATGGAGAAACACACTCCATTTTGCCACTTAAATCTGTGTAACCTTGGAAACATTATGTCTCGTTTTCTCATCTGTAAAGTGGCAGATAATAATAATACCTACCTCACAGGGTTGTTGTGATGATTAAATAAAATAGTACATGAAAGCGCTCAGAACATTGCCTCACACACAGTAAGTTCTTTTATAAACAGTAACTAGTATTTGTCCTTCATGAATATATGGGCTCAAACTTGGTGGCAGTCTCTCTCTCTTTCCTTTTTTTTTTTTTTTTTTTTTTGACAGCACCTCACTTTGTCATTCAGGCTGGAGTGCAGTGGCACAATCTTGACTCGCTGCAGTCTCAACCTCCTGGGCTCAAGTGATCCACCTCAGCCCCCCAGTAGCTGGGACTACAGGCGTGTGCCACCATGCCCAGCTAACTTTTTGTAGAGACAGAGTTTCGTTATGTTGCTTAGCCTGGTCTCAAATTCCCGAGCTCAAGCGATCCACCCTCCTTGGCCTCCTAAAGTGCGAGGATTACAGGCTTGAGCCACCGCGCCTGTCCAGTCTCTCTTCTTTCTTGGCCTGTTCCAAAAACCAAAACCACAGTCCTAATCATGGCCCCACCTTATATTTGCAGACATTTAGAAACTTTCCAAAGTGCTCCAGACACCTCATTAGGAGGATGGTGGAAAGTTTCTGAAACCTTAAACAACTTTCTAGAAGGAGGTGACCATACTCTTTTCTCCCACCTCCCTTATTACATAGTGCTTGCATTTATACAGCCCACTAGTATAAGTGCACAGACTCTGGAGAGGGGTGGCCTGGGTTCAGATTCCATCCTTGCTACTTACTCTCTGTGTGGCCATGGGACATTACCTAACATCCCTTGACCTCAATTTTCTCATGTGTAAAAAATAGAGGTAAGAATAGCAACTCTATCATGGGGTTGTTATGAGGATTAAACAAATTAATTCATCTAAAGTGCTTAGCACAGTACCTGCCACATAAGAAGCCTTAATCAAAGTAGCTGTTCTCATTACTATTAGAAAATAAACTAAGAAATCACTAGGCATCCTTTAAACTTCTCTTAGGTTTTCCTTTACTAGCTAGTTCTCACATTTCCTTGCATTCTCAGCCACTGATTAGAGCACTCGCCTTTATAAGGGAATCTTGGACTGCCGTCATAACCCTCCCTTGGCCCTGCCAACCCCTGCCCTTGGGTGGTGCTTTATACCCAACTGCAGCCATAAGGCTCTCATTTGGTGCCAGGACTCTGCACAGAACAGCTTCTGAGGTAATCCTCCACAGACTGTCAGGCCCAACAAACCACTCGCTATAGGTCCTTAACCTCATTCTGCATGGGATTAGAAGAAAGAGATTTCCCAGCCAGACACAGTTTATTCAGTCATGGAGGAGTGGAATGGCACCCCTGCATCAGATCAGAAGCTGTTGGCACATTCAGTACTCAATGCTGAGGCTACTGCTTGTATTTCTGTTAGGCTGGCCCTGGCCCTGGCATCTTTTAGCCTATCTTGGGCTCACATCTTGCCCAACATCAGCTGTTGTCAACAACACCTGTGCGCGCATCTAATCATTTAGCTCAGGTATCTCAAGCACTTTTTACATGCCAAACTGTGTGTGTGTGTGTGTGTGTGTGTGTGGTGTGTGTGTGTGGTGTGTGTGTAGTGTGTGTACATATGTGCATAAGGATAAATTGAAAGAGTCAATGAACAGAATGAAGCCTACTTGCAATCCAGTGCAGCACTGTGAGTCTGGGCTTTGGAGACAGATGGGCCTGATGCAAATCCTAGCTCTGCTTCTTGTCAGTCGTGCAACGTGGGACAAGTTAATCTGTCTTACTTTGATCAACTATAAAAGGAGGATAGTAGAAAGATATACTCTGAAGAGTTACTGTAAAAATAAGAGGTAGCATATGTGAGTGCCTGGTAGAGAACTGATCAATGATTTTTGTAATTGTTATTTTCCCTAGACCTGATTCTCAACTAGGGTGTCACCCCTTGAAATTAAAAAGGAGAATCTACATACAAAAATGAATAATTTGAACTCCTGACCTTGTATCATGTACAAAAGTTAACTTAAAATGGATCAACGACATAACTGTAAGAGCTCAAGCTGTAAAACCATTAGAAGACAGCATAGTTGTAAAGCTTTGTAACTTTGAATCAGGCAATGGTTTTTTTTAGATATAACACCAAAGGCACAAAAGACAAAAGAAAAACTAGGTAAATTGAACTTTATCAAGAGTAAAAAATTTTGTGCGTCAATGGCCACCAAGAAAGGAAAAGACAATCCAAAGAATGGATAAAAGTTTTGTAAATCTTACGGCCAGGTGCAGTGGCTCACCCCAGTAATCCCAGCACTTTGGGAGGCCAAGGCGGGTGGATCACTTGAGGTCAGGAGTTCGAGACCAACATTGCAAACATGGTGAAACCCCATCTCTGTTTAAAATACAAAAATTTGCCGGGTATGGTGGCACACATCTGTAGTCCCAGCTACTCAGGAGGCTGAGGCACAAGAATCGTTTGAACCCGGAAGGCGGAGGTTGCATTGAGCAGAGGTTGTGCCACTGCATTCCAGCCTGGGCAAGAGAGCAAGACTCTGTTTCAAAAAAAAAAAAAAAGGTTTATAAATCATGTATCTAGTAAAGAACTTGTATCCAGAATATATAAAGAACTCTTAAAACTCAACAATAAAAAGACAAACAACTCAGTCTGAAACTGGGCAAAGATCTGAATAGACAGTTCTCCAAAGAAGATATACAAATGGCCAACAAGTACATGAAAAGATGCTCAACATCATTATCCATGAGGGAAATTTAAATCAAACCACATGAGATCCCACCTCCCACCCAATAGGTTGCCTGTAGTCAAACATACAAATAATAAGTGTTGACAAGGATGTGGAGTGACTGGAAATCTCAAATACCACTGGTAGGAACATAAAATGGTGCAACCTCTATGGAAAACAATACAGCAGTTACACAAAAGGTTAAACATATGACCCAGGTTACCATATGACCCCGTAATTCCACTCCTAGGCACATACTCAAGAGAAATAAAAGCATATGTCCACATAAAAAAAAGCTTATACATAAATGTTCATAGGAGCATTATTTGCAATAGCCAAAAGTGGAAACATCCCAAATGTCCTTCAATGTGTGAGTGGATAAATGTTGTGGTATATTCATATGATGGAACCAGCCATAAAAATGAATGAAGTACTGATATATGCTACAACATGGATGAACCCTGAAAACACTAGGCTAAGTGAAAGAAGCCAGACACAAAGCTCACATACTTTATGATCCCATTTCTATAAAATGCTCAGATTAGGCAAATCCATAAAGACAGAAAATAGACTAGTTGTTGCCAAGCTGGAGTGGGGAGGGTAATAGAGAGCTAATAAGTTTAGGGTTTCTTTTGGGGGGTGTGATGTTATGAAATATGTATTTGGTCTTTGTCTCCATTTCCTGGCATACAACTCTGAAAATCCTTGGAGTCTCCAAAGTGATGTCATTTTGTATGCCTATGAGTTGACTGATGGTTGGCAGTCCCTAGGTAGCCCAAGGATAGGGACTGGTCACTGGAAAAACCAAGGCGTGAATAGAGGGTTGAGACTTTCAGCCCAACCTCCAGGGACGGGAGAGGGGCTGAAGGTGAAGTTGATCACCAATGGCCAATCATTTAAACAATCATGCCTACATAATGAAGCCTCCATAAAAACTCAAAAGAACAGGGTCCAGTGAGCTTCTGGATAGCTGAACACATGAAGATTCATGGGGGGTGGCCTACCCAAGTAGGACATGGAAGTTCTGTGCCCCTTCCCACATACCTTCCTTGCTTGATGCATCTCTTCATCTGTATCATTTGTTAGGTCCTTTATTATAAACCAGTAAACGTCAGTAAGGGTTTCCCTGAGTTCTGTGAGCTGCTTTAGCAAATTAATAGAAGAAAAGAGGGGATCGTGGGAACTCCAACTTGAAGTTGGTTGCCCAGAAGTTCCAGAGGCTAGAACTTGCAACTGATGTGTGAAGAAGGGGGGACACAGTCTTGGGGACTGAGCCTTCAACCTGTGGGATCTGACGCTATCTTCAGGTGGATAGCATCAGAATTGAACTGGAAGACATCTGTGTCCACTGTAGAATTGATTGTTTATTTGGCGAACCAGGGGAGAAAATCCCACACATTTGGTCACAGAAGTTTCTGTGTTGATTGTTGTTGTGGTGTGAGAACAGAGGAAAAAGAGTTTGTTTTTCCACTATCACCGGAAAATGATCTAAAATTCACTAT
This sequence comes from Mandrillus leucophaeus, assembly GCF_000951045.1. Classification (NCBI taxonomy): domain Eukaryota; kingdom Metazoa; phylum Chordata; class Mammalia; order Primates; family Cercopithecidae; genus Mandrillus; species Mandrillus leucophaeus. Next base: position 538,353 of record NW_012098532.1, on the reverse strand, counting down.
GGTGATGGATATACAACTCTGTGAATGTACTAAAAAGCCATTGAATTGTCTGCTTTAATTGATTGAATTGTATGGTACACGAATTATATCTCAGTATGACCTTTGCTTGGTGCCATGACTCACGCTGGTGCCATGACTCACCCCAGCATTTTGGGAGGCCGAAGTGGGAGGATTGCTTGAGCCCAGGACTTCAAGACCAGCCTGGGCAACAGAGCGAGGCCCCACTTCTACAAAAAAAAAAAAATTAAAATAAGCCAAGCCTGGTGGCACACACCTGAAGTCCCAGCTACTCTGGAGGCTGAGGTGTGAAGATTAGCCCAGGAGCTTGAGGATGCAGTGAGCCATGATCACACCACTGCACTGTAGCCTAGGCAACAGAGTGAGACCCTGTCTCTAAAAAAAAAATAAATAAAACTGTTAAAGGAAAAAAAAGAAATGAGAAAAGAACTACCCAGAGCCACTATGTTGGACTTGAAAAAATTATGATTATTTCTTGATGATATGCTTAACAAGGGGTGGATTATTCATGCCTCCCCTTTTTAGACCTTATAGGGTAACTTCCTGACGTTGCCATGGCATTTGTAAACTGTCATGACACTGGTGGGAGTGTAGCAGTGAGGATGACTGAAGGTCACTCTCATCGCCATCTTGGTTTTGGTGGCACTTAGTCAGCTTCTTTACCACAGCCTGTTTTATCAGCAAGGTCTTTATGACCTGTGTCTTGTGCTGACCTCCTGTCTCATGCTGTGACTAAGAATGCCTAATTTACTGGGACTGCAGCCCAGCAGGTCTCATCCTTATTTTACCCATCCCCTATTCAAGATGGAGTTGCTGTGGTTCAAACACCTCTGACATTTCCCCCTCGCTTTTATAAGGGAACCCTTAATCCTAAGGGTTACAGAGGGACAACGATCCATCTTCTAATGAATATGGGTGATGATATTCCTGTCTAACTATTAGATCTCTTGCAATCAGGGTAGAGAGGAGCTCAGTCAGAAAGCATTTGTATGTCATGGGCCATTCACAATTCTGGGTTCTGACAAAAGGTGATATCTTGAAGATTAATAAATGTTCAGTGTAAGAAAACATTTGGTAAGCTTATCCTGCATTCCTACACAAAGAGTACAATAGCAACATATTCCACAACAGTAAAGCAAAATAAGTAAAATTATCCCTAGTAAACTAAATTAGAAAGTTTCCATGAACTAGACAATTGTTAGAACCAAGCTAATATGGGGTTGCTAGCCGATTTCAATATGTGCCCAGAATTGGAATACTAATCCAGATTTTTACATTATCCATCCCTCTCGTTTCTTCTGAGAAGCAGTCAGAGACCACTGGTTGATTCACAGGAATAAGCAGAGTCAGTATAAATTGCAGAAAAATACTTAAAAACAGCTAACGAGACTAAAAGCTAATAACAGGTATACCACAGTTCTTGAAACATAGTTTTTTTTCTCTCTCCAGTCTCCCATTTTTACTAAAGACCAATCATGGTAAGACTGATTTGCTTTATTATACTCTGCTGGATTGTTAGTATAAAGTGCAGCAAGAATAATTATTTTTCACATAAACCCTTTTTAAACTGGTTTTGATGGAGCTCTGTTTCATGGAAGGAATCTCAGATCTTTTTAAAGCTGAGCCCAGCCATGGGTTGGTGCCCTCAGATACCCATAAGTTGAGTAAATCCCTCTCCCCTTGAGGTCCCAAGATAACTTGGGGCTCCTGGGCCTGTCAGAAGGTGACATTCTTTAAACTTACCACAGGTCAGGAACCCTGTACAGGAACTGTGTAGACAAAGTATGAGGCCAGTTTCCCAAGGGGCTTTTATTGGCTCTATAAGTCAAGTTTGATTCCTTAAAGGAAAGCACACCATTCCATTCAAAGCCTTGGTAAAATAACCAGTTTCTCAAATTGTACCTTGTTGCAAAAGAAAACAGATTCTTATTGCACTTATGCAAATAACTATATTGCTATAAGTTAAGAACACTCACAACTAGTTTCCAAATTCTGGAGAAATCAGGTAGAGAGAAACAAATATGCTCCAAGTTTTGTTCCCAGGAGTATACTTTACTCAATTGTTCAAAGCTGTAAATAGCTTAAAAGAAAAGTTTCCTTGACTCTGAAAAACAAAACAAAAGGATCAGCAATGCTTTAAGCTAAGTTAAAAAAGATTACTTCAGTCTTCTATTAGGTCAGTCCATTCAGTCATCTCCTGTTCTGCTTTGTATTCATGAACATTTCAGCTTTCCATGAGTCTTGAAAGTTTTTTCCTCTATTCTAATGTCATAATCTCCAAAGTTTTTAGAAACCTGCATTCAAGAACACCTGTTAGAGTCCTATAGCTGATTATAAACCACCTTTTAAAGAGGATCAAAACAAGACAACAATTGTCTGGATGACAAAATGTCTTAGGGTAGCCACAGCCAAAAACATGATTGACAAAAAAATTTGGTTACCTCTATGGCATACAATGATTTTATGTAATAATTATAATTATTACTGATAACATACGCTAAGTTATATTAGGATTACAAGAGTTTCCCATAATTTTGGAACACATACCAATAACATATTTCTAGAAATACAGTCCAAAGAAAGTCAAACACCATTTTATATTTGACAATGTTTCCTGTATGACTTTTATACCAAATAAGCCAAATGTCACTTTTGGACTTTAGGCAACCTAATATCTAAAAGATTAATTAGGTCAGAAAAAGGCATACTTTATAATTTCATTTTGGAAAGCTTATCAAATATTAAAGGCTTAAGTCACTTGATATTATAAAAAGAATTCCAGGTCACCATAAGTCACTCATTTAACCAAAATGATAAATATTTTAAAAAGGCAAAACGCCATACTCACTAAGAGAGGAGAGAATCAGCTTTCTAAACAACACCCAATAAAGACAGCATGAGGCCAATTGAATCTTGAATCTGTCTTTTCTTTTTCCCCTCCCTTTTTCCCTGCCATTTACCCAAAAGCACAGCCAAAAACCTTTCATTATCTTTTCATATTATGTAAAAATCTTTTTTGAAAGAGAAAACCAAATTTCATGTTTGCATTAGTGGATTTTTAATGCCAAAGCTACTTTTAAATAACATTTGATAAGTTTATCCAGTTTTAATTAGTTTGACCATAAGGTATAATTTTCATAAACCTCTTATAACTCTTTGTAATTTTTGTTAAACAGATCAATCTTCTAAGAAAACCCTGTTATTTGTACACATGGGCCCAAATTCTGGCACCAAGTCAGTATGCTTTTAGTCCAATGTTCAGTTTATGGAAAAACTGAATATCCCTCTAATTTGAGCCAATATGTTCACACACAGAATTTCTTTTACAAGATTAATTTTTCACAAACCTTCCATAACTTGCTCAAACCTTCAGCGTTATCTTATCTAACTTTAAACAATCCTTTAACCCTTTAATCTAGGCAAGAAAAAAAAAATCCACATTCCCATGCCTTTTTATAATCTTTTACCAAAAACACATTTCACTTTCTTTATACACTTTGCATGTAAAACTGTTTCTTTAGTAGTCTCAAATACATGTTACACGGTTAACTCTTAGCAACTTTTACTTTTTGTGAAAAGCTTGGCTAGTAAGCCATTGTAATTAGGTACCAGGTCTGGAGCCTAGAACATCAGACAGAAGTGCAGATAAAGGCTGACTCTTTCCAGCATATGTAGGGGGCATGGCTCTCCATATGTCCCCAGGCCTTATCTAGAATCTAATGCTCCAAGTTAGTAGGTAAATTGAACAATTTTCAAAAGTCAAAGAAGCAGTTTATGACCTTAAAGCATTTAGCAAACCTAGTATGTGACCTAATTTAGACCAAATGTCTAAATTTTGAAGACATTTTAATTTTACCAGTAGTCTTTAAAACTGTTTTTATTTCCCAAAGATTACTAAAGTCACATGAACCAAAAGGCTTTGTACTTTTTACTTTCCTGATAAAATATTTGATTAAGCTCTTATTTTTAAACCAATTAATCAAAGCTCTTTTATATTACACATGCAACACATATAAATACACAGACAGACCGAAGATAAAGGAGTCATTCCCTAAGCCAGGTATTGAACCCTGAAGCCAGGCCAGCACTGTGAAGACACACAGCCTTAGCTACTGAACTACAGCACTGGGTAGTTTCCATTCCTCTTCCTAGAAGGAGCCTAGAACAGCCAATTTTGGACTTGCAAAAGCTTTTAACTGCTTGAGATAATTTTTAGGGCTAACTATGACATGAAACCCCAAATTCCCATCCACTGGATGATGAAAACCAAGAGAAAGTACTGCCACGTGGTTACAAGGTTAAGCTCCCAAGGACATTTTTCAACATGTAGTCTCTGGCAAGACAGTCGCCCTGAGTAACAGAAAAGATAAGAAATGGAAAAGAGAGAAAGAGAGAAAAATGTTGCTGCGGCAGGATGGGGAAGGCGAGTTGCTCAGGGAGGCCAGAGAAAGATCCACCCACTGCAACACCACTGAAAAGTTCAGGTTTTGTTGAAGGGATCTTTTTTGAAGGTTTTGTTTGTCGAAGGGATCTTTTCCAACATTCCCATCAGCTCTCAAGTTTCCCCCTTTAGGGAGGAAAATGCTCCCCATGTCCAATGATCCTGTGTATACCCAATCCTGTCACCTATAGCCATCAGCAAAGGCAGATTAATTCAAAGAGAAGAGCGGTTAATAGTAGTACCAAACTCGTTCTTAGTCGAGAGGGACTTTACTGAGAGGGATCTCCAACCCCCTACATCTTAGAAGGGACTCTAATGTTCCTAAGTTGGGCTTCTAACTCAAGGTCGGTCAAGCGTCCTTGACTTTTATTAAGAGGGGCCTTTAACCCTCTCTGTCTTAGGAGAGACACTAACTCCCCTAAATTGGGCCTCTAACTCAATCCCATCCTTTACTCTGGTAAATGCACCGCACTTACCTAAAGTCGGCCAATCAGTGCTGCAGTCTATTTCCTTTGGGTTGGGGATCTCCTCAGTATCTTTCCTTCAGGGTCTGCCAGAAAGATGTTACCAGAAAAGGGTCCAGATCCAGACCCCAAGAGAGGGTTCTTGGATCTCGTGCAAGAAAGAATTTGGGGTGAGTCCATACAGTAAAGTGAAAGCAAGTTTATTAAGAAATTGAAGGAATAAAAGAATGGCTACTCCATAGGCAGAGCAGTCTGTTTATCAATTTCTGGTTATCTGTTGACTTCCTGCTAAGCTAGTTAACGATTTAGCACCATTGTCTAACTCATCACTACTTTGTATTCCTTTTTGGTTACTCCAGTAAGCTATGCAATATACTAACATTTTCTATGTTTTTGTTCCATCAAGTATGAGCTGCATCTTTTGAGTCCCCACTTGGTAGGCTAAGGTAGTGGCACCCTTCTTCCCCTCAGCTCTGTACCCCACCCACCCCTCTCACCAGGTGGTGCTTTGGCAAAACACTTGGTCCTTATTTTTAAAAGACCTTGTCTTAAAAAGTGGAAGATGTGAAAGACAAAACTAATTTTTATTAAGCATTTACTATGTGCCAGGAACTATGCATGCATCATCACATTTAATCCTTATCATACTCCTGGGATGGAAATATCATAATTGCAATTTTAGAAATGAGAAAACTGTGACCGGACCATGCATCTGGTAGGGGGTCAAGCTGAGATTTGAAGCAAAGTTGAATCCAAAGCTCCTACTATTTTTTCCAGAGCCCCAAGCATCAACTTCCATTTCATCTGCAGATTTTCAAGTCCCTTTTCTGTGGCCAAGGCTTGGACTAGCAGTCTTTAGCTATTTTTAGAACCCCACAGTGATTCCAGCTCATTCACCAATGCCGCAGCCTCTTCCCAGAGGGCAAAGAAAAGGGTGACTTGAGAGGAACCTGAAGGCAAATGAACCATCCCTACGGGGTATGGGGAGAGTAGATCATCTGGATGGGTTTGATGGTTCAGTTGCATGCCTGGCAGGCTTCTCTCTACCTGGTGGCTCGGGCATTGGGCTTTGGAAGCCAGTACAGAAGTCCCACATGGTCCCTGAGGTGACATGGGAATCATTTTACAGCATCACCAGGGCTCTGCCTGCCAGCATGCTGCCTTTGATTTGAGAAGCAAATACAGAATTTTGAAGATTGTAGCTGACTCAGACCATTGTTCTGGCATTGCGGTCATAGACACATGTGGGAAATTCCCAAATTGACTTTCCCACAGAGCTGTTTTGGAGTGGGGGACAAAAAGAGTTCGGGGGCGGAGAATGTATTTTAGTTATTTATTTGATTAGTGTTTGCTAAATCTTTGGACTGTTTCAACTAGAGGCACTGAATGGGATTTCCCCAGGGGTCACTTCTGGGCATCTAGAAGAGTCAAGAGGTCAAAAGGCCCAGACTCAATTTTCCATACTGAGGAAGGAAAGGCTAGTAACATAAAACAGACAGTCCCAGATTCTTTCTATTGGTCTACAGGCTGCTGTCACAGAAAAACATTTGGACGTTCCCACCCACACACTTTCCCCCAACCCATGTCCTCTGGGTTCTCCCTCTCTGTTGGCGCTCCAGCCATCCAGCCCACCTAGGAGTCATCTTCATTCTACCGTCTCCTTGCCTCATAACAACCCTTCTCCTTCACCCCTGGGCCACACCCTCTACACACACACACACACACACACACACACACACACACACACACCCATATCCAAGACCACCACCCTCACACTGTTGATTTGCAGGGTCTTACACATTCACCCTTTCCCCTTTCTTGTTAGTGACCTCTAACCTCATCACCTCGGGCCTACTACTTTCTGTGCCTCCAGTTACACCTCTCACAACACTGGCCTGGCCCCAATCCATCTTGTCAACACTGCTAGATGAATCTTCCTGCAGAACAGCTTTCCGAGGCCTGCTCAGACCTCCCCAGGGCTTCTCTGCTGCTTCCAGCATAAAATCCAAATGCCGCAGCCTGGTTTTCGAGACCCCATTCTGCCTGCTCTCTATCTCTATTTCCAAGCTCTGTTCTTGCCAGTTCCCTGCTGGATTGAGAACTTCTTGAAGATGAAGAACAGGCCTGGCTAACTACTGGGGCTGCAACAGCACAGGAGAGTGTCTAGGACATTGGGGTCAGGACCTGTTTGCTGAGGGAATGAAGGAATGAAAGAATGAGCGTAATGAAGCCATCACAAGACTCATTTTGCCAAATAGTTGTGCAGGGTCCTCTGTCACTGACCAGTTGGGTGACCCTGAATAAGTCCCTTCCTCTTTCTGGGCTTCGTGTCTTCAACAGGTGTCTCAGACTTGCAGCTCTTGCGCCCGAAGGGCCTGCAAACACGTTTTGTTGGTTGGCACGTTAACGTGAGTTTGAATGCCTTTCTGGAAAGCGCATGTGCTGTGGTTCCCCACTCTCTCCCGTGTTCTTACACCTCCCCACCTCCCTCATTTTCATTAGCTGCTTGATACCTAAAGGCATTTACATTTGTGACTCTTGGATTAGGTGGTGTTTACTCACCTTTCAACTCTGGCGGGGCTGGAATTCTCTGTCTGACCTGCTTTGAAATGAAAATTGCAAGTGCTTTGCTTAAGTGATTTCCAATGTCATCTAATATATAGCAGTCAGGCCAGACTGACTTTGCCTTCCCAAAACAGGCCACCAAAGAACAATGGTATATGCCTTTAGTATTTCTGACTTTGGCAGTCAGCTGCAGAAGGAGATGTTATTCCATTGAAAATAATTGTCTTTACATAGCCCAGCACAAGTGGTGCCCATTTATAGACTAGAAAGGACCAAGCACTACATGCCTACTGGCAGCCAGCTGGGCCTATACAGAGGGCACTGGTTGCAGGCACAAAGTGTGAATTTAGCCCAAGTTGCCTAGCCCGGTCCTTTCCAGAACAAAGTACTGAATGAGGGGTGTGTGCTAGAAGCATTTCTGACTCTGTCTCCCTGTGTCTCTGTGTGTGTCTTTCTTTCTCTCTCTCTTTCTCTCTCTCTCTCTGTCTGTCTGTCTCTCTCTCTCTCTCACTCTCTCTCTGTCTTTCTCTCTCTCTCTCTTTCTGTCTTTCTCTCTCTCTCTCTTTCTGTCTTTGGCTGTCAGTGGCCCAGTTTGCACTAAGACTCCATAGAGATACATACAGAGAGCAGGGAAGATCAAGGAGGCATTCTCATCACTGAGTTCCTTTGCATTAGCCCGTCCTAAGGGCCACATGAGTTGCAGATCTGCCTGGCCACAGGCAGGCAAGGCACAGCTCACTGGGAGATGCTAGACAAACATAGCAGCTGCTGGAAGGCACTCGTGTAGTCTGGACAGCAACTGAGTTCCATACATTTGGGCAGCATCTGGATGAAAGGTACTGGGAGGTGGGCAGAGAGGGCTGGTGTGGGTGTATGTGCCCATCACTGGGCACAGTCAGGCGCTGGGTCAAAGTGGAAGCACTGATGGCCTGTGGGGCCAAATGGCTGCAGTCACTGGGTGTATGTACAGCCTGGCTGTCCCCAAAATCAGTGTGGAGGACATAGAGGGGCTATTCAGTTAGGGACACATAATAACATATCCACCTGTATGTAGCAGTTGTAAGCATCTGAGATAGTGGGTGGGGTGGAAGGTGAGGAAGGAAAAGGGGAGAAGAAAGACTTTCTGACTCAGCTGTTTCATGTGTCCAGAACAATTGCAGGGAGCTTCCTGGGGTGAAAGGGATTGACTGTGTATCTTTGCTTCCCTGTTTCTGCCCTTTCCTGCTCCGCTGCTTAGGAACTCAGAGAGACAAAGCCATAGAACTGTTTGTCAAAGTCAAATAGAATGGATAAAGCAAACTTTCCAAAGAAACTTTGTGGAACACATTTAAAAGCCCTGGAGAAGCAATTTTAGGGTTTTGTGTTTTTTGTTTGTTTGTTTGTTTGTTTTTCTGTTTTTGGTTTCCTTTGCATGACTGCCACTAACTTATGTCAGCAAGGCGTTAAGTGAGACACTTAAGACCGTTGCGGCTGCCAGGGGAAGTGGGTACACCCGCTTGTGGGGCTATAAGACAGCATAGTCGCTGAAGGGCAATAGAGCTAGACTGGGTTGGGCTTGGCTGTGACTGGGACTGAAGACCGTGAACACAGTGGGACATGATGTGGTGTTGGTGTGACTGTGGGTGTGCTGTGTTATGTACATGTTTGTGACAGCACTGAGGGACCTGGCTGTAGCTGTAGTGTGTGGATGTGTTCCGTATAGCTTGAAACCAGGGTGCTCTGGCAGCGACAGAAACAAGTATGGGCGACAAAACCAGAGAACCCCAGTGTCAGCTAGATGGGAGGGGCAGGAACGTTTCTCACCTTCATTTCCACATAGCCAGCTGGGCCTGTGTCTCTGGCAGTAGTTGCTGGTGTCTGAAGGCTTTTATTCCTCTTCTAACTGGCCTCCAGCATTCCAGCTGGAAGCTGTGGAAGCCCACACATTGACTTGTGCCATTTCTGGCACACACAGCTACCCCCAGTGGCCTGGAAGCCCAGCTTTTCCTGCATAGCCCTTGGTTAAAGATTCATACCTGAGCCTTATGTTCAGGCAAGGGCCTTATCACCACACAGTGAGGCTTCCTGCTAAAATGCAATCGCCTACTGAGATGGGAGCCACAGAGGGGATTCTGGGGTTGCTGTTCTCTATCTTTTGAGTAACTAGGGGTCAAGGCAAGCCAAGCCCTGGCCTGGTCTGCAGCTGCCGTCTGCATACTGCCCAGCCTCTCCACCCCCTCCCACCATCACAAGGAGAGCTCTTGAGTACCCCGGAGGGTCTGAGGTAGGCATGATGGTCCTGTAGGTGGTGGGCATTTGGGTTGTCATCCCCATAGCTACTAACCAGCTGGCCAGGCCTGGCATGGTATGGAGGCTCTGTCTGAATGAGCCAAGGATGCTCTGTCCTTAGCAGCAGGACTTTTGAGCAGTGAGAAGGCACTGGGGTTCCCTGGCCAGAGGAGGCAAATCAAATGCATGCAGGGCCACACTCCCCACCTGCCTCCCAGGAGGTACCATAAGGGTGAGAGTCAGCCAAGTGTAAGACAAGTCACAGTATGACCAACCATAATGCCTGTCTTTTTACGTTACTTTTGAAAACACTATGCAGGCCAAAGACAAAATATGTGTGTGTGTGTGTGTGTGTGTGTGTGTGTGTGTGTGTGTGTATCCAAACCAAAAGCATCTGCAAGCCACATTCAGCCTTCTGGCTGCCAGTTTGTATCCAATGTGAAAAGCAAAATTTAGTTGTACATCACTGAGAATTATTTTGGCCTGGTGGACTCTTTCTTGGTCTTCCACATCTAGCTCCAAACGCATCTCTGAGCCACTTTCTCTGATCCCCTCCTTAGGCCAAACAAATGCCTCTCCTCTCTCTGATCCCTTAGTGTCTATCATAATGTATTAGTATATTCATTCATTCAATAAACCTCTATTGAGTACTCTGGCAAAGGTAGTGCTGGGGTTGCAGAGATGAACAAATAAGAAATAACCCCTGCCCTCGAGAAGCCTGACAGGGGGAAAGATGGGAGGGCAGACAGACTCAGAGATCCCTGAGGGAGGCTCCCTCTGTGTGTGTGTGTGTGTGTGTGTGTGTGTGTGTGTGTGTGTGTGTGTGTGTAAAAGTTGAGGAAGGTAGGCTTCGGGTGAAAAAGAGATGGCTCAGCCAGGTACTGGAGGAAGAAAATGAGTAAATCAAACTTAAAAGGAGGCAGGGCCTTACTGGCGCAGGGAGCCCCTGAGCAGACCCCTGGAGTTATGGACACCAATGGCATGTTCATGCCCCAGTGAGTTGCCCTATGTGACTAGTGTGTAAGGAATGAGGACAAAATAATCTATACCCCAAGCCCATGAGGCATGCAGTTTACCTATATACCTGCACGTGTACCCCTGAACCTAAAATCAAAGTTTAAAAAAAGGGATGAGATGCTGTGAGTGGCTGTGGATCTTGGCTTTTTGTCCTCTGAAGGTAGTGGGGAGCCACCTGCGGGTTTGGAGCTGGAGAGTGATGGGTCTGATCTCAGTTTTGCAAGGCCCACACTGGAGCCTCCACATGTTAGACAGTCAGGAAGTGGGGCGAGACTGGTGACAGGGGGCCAGTCGGGGAGCTGTGTCCCCAGTGCCTGGACCTGCCCACTGCATACTTGCTGAGAGAGTGAGTAGATGAATGAGGTAGGAAGGGATGTGGAGAGTGGCTGCTGCCCCCACCCCTGTTTGGCAGGGGTGGCTTTCGTAGGCATCCACTTGGGCATCTCATAGGCATCTCACACTTGACCTATTCAAACCAGACTCCTGGCTTTGTCCCCCAAACCTGCTGCTCCTGCAGTTTTCACCATCTCAGTTAATGGCAGTCCCAACTTTCCAATTGCTCAAGACCCAAACCTCAAGGTCATTTTTTACTCTCATACTCCACATCCACTCCATTAGTAGTTTATGTTGTTTCTACATTCCAAATATATCCAGAATCAAACCACTTGTTACCATCTTCATAATCTGTGCTCCTGTCATCTCTCACCTGGGTATTTATTTGCAGCAGCTTCCTAACAGGTCTCCCTGCCCATTCTACCTTGGATCCTCTATGCTCTACTCTCAGCACAACAGCCGGTGTGATCCAGCAAAAACATAAGTCAGGTCGTGTCCTTTCTCTGCTCAAAACCCTCTACGAGATCTCTATTTCGGATGAAAAGCCAGCATCCTTACAATGGCCCACAGGCCCTGCATACTCTATCTGACCTCCAGACCTGTCTGACCTTACCTCCTGCTCTGCTGCTACTCCTTCTGCACTCTGCAGCAGCCACACTGGCTTCCTCACTGATCCCCAAACAGCCTCCAGGGGCTTTGCATTTGCTGTTCCCTCTGCCTAGAAATCTTTTCCTCTAGGTACCTGCGTGGTTCACTTCCTCACTTCAGGTCTCTCTACAAATGTCACCTTCTCAATGAAGCTTTCATTGACCATCTCATTATAGAATAACACCCCCAGCCCTGCTGGTCCCCTGAGCCCCTCTGGTGTTTCATTTTTCTACAAGCCAGTTATTGCATTCTAACTTACTACATATTTTACTCATTTGTTTTATTTATTGTCTGTCTCCCTCTACAGAATGTAAGCTTAATGAGAGCAGGAACTTTTGTCTGTTTTCCCCTGTGGTATTCCTAGTGCCTGGACCAGTGCCTGGCACATGGGAGACACTCAGTAAGGACTTATGGGATCAATGAATAGGTGGACTGTGGGGATCGGTGAGGTTGCCCTGGGTTATCTCAGGGCCATGTGATCTGGAATTCTCAGGAACAGATCATGTAGGGGAAGGAGAGAGCCACTGGACTGTAAGAGTTGGCAAGTCTAGCCAGGGTGACCTTGGGCAAATCCCTTCCCCTCACTGTCCTCAATTTGTCCATTTATAAAGTAATTTATAATTTGATGTGATTGTCTCTAAGGACAAGCATTATGAGCCTCTGGGGGCAAGGTGGGGGCCTGGCCAACTGGGCTGCCACTCATGCCCCCTGGGCATGAGGGCAGAGGTCCTCACCCCTGCAGTTCCCCATTTCTTTTTTGACTTCTTTCAAAGCGCCATCTTATCTTCACCCCACATCTATAAACATACCATGTCACAGCTGTTCAAATAGTGATGGGGCGGTGGCTGCCAGTCAGCTGCATTCAGCCAGGCCGGCTGTGCTCCCTGCAGTGTGCCTCACTCTGGCTTGAAGGCCTGGGCAAATCCAGCAGTGGGATAGCATCCACCCCATTTTTTCAGAGCAAACAATTCTATCACACCTGCCACGCAGGTAGGCCCATCTCTGGAGCAACCTCACCTCCTCTCCTAGACCAAACTCTTCTACCTGGTCTAGTTTGGGCCAAGCGTTTATCAAGCATTTGTTACATTAAATTTTAATCCTCATACTATGTGAAGTAGGCATTATTAGACTCATTTTCAGAGGAGAACATTGAGTCTTAGAGGGGTTAAGAGTGTTGTCCAAGGTCCCACACAACCTCTTCCCCCATGCAGGAGTCTCTTGGAAATCTTCTGACCAAGGTCTGGGAGACTCACCCATGGTTGGAGCAATGAGACAGGCAGAAAGGATGCTTCGTTCTTCCTTCGGCTCCATCCAGGCCACAGGTGGAGCCTAAGGGGTGGAAAACAGACTAGCCCAGATGGAAATCATCACTATCCCACTGGTTCCCTGAGGGCTGAGCAGAAGGGAGGCGCCTTCCCCGTCTTGCCCTGCCAGGAATGTGGGGCGTCCTGAGAGGCTGGGACCACTGAGCAATGGGGGCGGTGTGCGAGTTACTCCATGTGATAAACTATTTTCCTTTCTCATTCCAAAGATCAGAGAGCACTTGGTGAGCTGTTCTTTGTTCCAATGGAAACAGAAAATCAGAAGAGCCCAGTGGGGGACAGTCAAAGTTTCCTTTGTCTTCTTGGGCTAGGAGGCTGAATGAGAGGACTGTGGCAAGGGGAGTGGGGCAGGGCCACTACAAGGGCAACAAATCGGTAGAAGGGGGATCAGGACAGGACTCTACGAAAACAATGGGGGGGAAAAACCCACAAAGAGCTAAGTACGTGCCAGTGGGGAGGCCTTACGGCCTCCCTCATGCAGCTTTACTCTACGTGGATCTGCTAAGTCTGACAGTCTCCAGCAAGGGGATGGGATGTCACAGCACAGCTAGTGCTCTCCTGGCCCAAGATGTGCCAAAGACCACTTCCAGAACCACTGCCCTCCACACGTCCTCTGAATTCCCTGGCCCAGTCTCTTTACTGTCCCCATAACACAATGTGTTTCGACCAAGAATGATAGGAATTCAAATTTATCAAAGTCTTTGAAAGTTTGCCAAGCACTTTCCCATAGCTCTTCAGGAAGCAGAATAGCCTACTGGTTAGGAACACAGGCTCAGGGCCCATACTGCCTGGCTGTGCCATTCCACTGTTGTGCGATCTTGGGCAAGCTATTTTGCCTCTGTGCCTTAGGTTCCTCATCTTTAAAATGGGAATAATCACAGGATCTACATCTTAAGTCTGTTTTCAGATTCAGTTGGCTAATATTTAGGCTCCCTAAAAGCAGAGATTTTTGTCTTTTATTCATTGCCATGTCCCTAGGGCCTAAACAATCCCTGGCACCTGGCAGGGACTCAACAGATAATTATTAATATATATAAAGGGCTTAGGATGGGAGCTGGCACTTAGTACAACAAGTGTTAGTTGTTGTTGTTATCTTTTGCATTCTCACAATAGTTCCAACAGGAGCATTCTGAATTTCATGCATGTTAGTGTTGTTCCTCCTTGTACGGTTCAAATTCTAAGTCAAGGTACTGAAGGAATATGCAACAGCCTTAAAATGGAGGGCAAAAGTTTGGGCCACAGAGGATTAGGAGTGCAGCTGTCAAATATGAGTAAAAGCATTCATTCATCCATTCATTCAGTCATCTATTCTACAGATATTTCACAAATACTCCTAAAGGCCAGGCCCTGAGCTGAGAACTGGGGATGTATTGAAGACAAGATAGACAGGGGTTTCTACATTTGAAGAACTTAACTTGTAATGGAAGGAGACTGGCAAAAATAAGTAAAGATCTAAATAGCACTTATAAGCACTTATTCAGATAGCAATAAGTGTTACGAAGAAAATCAAGTAGTATAATGGGATAGAGAATGGCTGGGGTTGTGTATGTGTTGGGGTTGCTTTAGTTCATGGTCAGAGAGGCATCTGAGGAAGGAACACTGGCACTTTTCTAGGGCATCTTGGTCTCAGGTCAGGACCTCCACTGAGAGTTGGCCCGTGACACCATATCATCACCACCTCATCCTTCTGCCCAAGGCAGGGGTAAGTTGCTCAGTGTAGTTCTGGGGATCTTTACGTGGAGGTTTAGCGTGAAGGGCTGGAGAGAAGGGGGCTATGAACATGTGGCGCCTGCATAGGAAGGTTCTGGCATCAGTTGTCCTCTGGCAAAACCTGTTGGTTGCTCTAGGTTAAACGATGGTCAGTGGCCTTTCAACTCCCCCTTCATCTTTCTGCACTCTCAGGGAGGAGGTGTCTGGCCGTGGGGTCCTCTCCACTGCTGGTCTATACTCAGTGCCGTCATGCCCCATGCTCATTCATGACACCACCTTCACACATGTAAAGATTGCCTTATCTTTCAAGATAGCTCAGACACCATCACCAGTCAATAAGGGCCCTTATTCATTACCTGTTTGGGCGTCTCCAGAGCGTAGTATGGAACGGATACCTAATAGATGCTTAATAAATGAAGGAATAAATTGGTGACTGTTGTTCCTTCTGCTTCCTCAGCTGACTGGCTCATTCCCACTTATGCATCAAGACTCAGCTCACACATCATCTTACATGAGAAGCCTCCCTCGACCTCCTTGTGTCTGACCTGGGGAGCTCTTGTTCATCCTTGATGTTCCCCTTGACTTCCTCAGACAGGGTTGGTCCCTCCCACCTCTGAATGCTCCACCACATTCTATTATCCTCTATTATATCCATCGCTCTACAGGCACTGTCTGCTACTGCCCTGTCACCTCCCCTAATCTCTGATTTTCTCAGGCAAGAACTGTTTTGGTCATCTCTATATCCCCAGCACTAGCCCCTAGAGGGCGCTCAATAAATATTTGTGAAATTAATGGGGGAAAAACCGTGAACGAATTGTCAATTTTGCTTAGAGTGGTGTGCTGGGGCTGGCTTGTAATGGTTTGTAAGAACCAATTGTTAAATATTTAGGAAACGTGTAAGCCAGTTGTTAAACACAGCCATCATTAAAAATTAAATTATATGAGAAAACAGAAGACAAACTGAAATTGAGAGACATTCTACAAAATAAGTGACCAACTAAATACAATATGAATCCTGGACTGGATCCTAGAATAGAAGAACGAGTTCAGTAGAAAAGCTTGTGAACTCCAAATAAGTTCGTACTTTAGTTAATGTTGTACTAAGTTTAATTTCTCAGTTTTGATCAATGTTTTATAATTATGTAAGATGTCAGCATAAGGGGAAGCTGGGTAAAGGGCACACAAGAAACTCTCTATACTGTCTTTACAACTCTTCTATAAGTCTAAAATTATCTCAACGTTTAAAAAAAATTAGTCAAGTTCCAATACTTCTTGGTTGTTTCACTTTCTTCTTACTCATTAACATAAATGAAAATATCAACCATCATTCATTTAGGAACTACACTTGCTCTTCTGTTACAGCTGAAGGTTGGCTATCGATATGTGTTCAGCAAAATCAATGAAAGCAGTATAGGAGAATCCATTGGTTATATGGAATTTATAATAAAGGGTATTATATATTTCAATATTACCTGTAAATTGAGCACTTCACATTCTTATATAAGTAAATTTATAATAAACCTATGTATGTATGTGTATATTTATATATATGTTTGTACATTTTTTTGAGAGCTGGTTGCTGAACGTTTATCAGAACACCACTGGTCCTACATGTGAATTATGATCTCATCAAACACATTGAAGGAAAGGAAAGAACATTGCCTGGCACCTTCTCTGTGCGAGGCTGTGCTATCCCTTTATGTTCCTCATTACAGGTGCTCTTTACCTCAACTCTGTGAAGTGAAGGTATTGTGGTCTCCATTTTACAGATAAAGATATTGAGGCTAAGAGAGGTTAAATGACTAGACTAAGGTCAAGTATTGGTATGTAGTGAGCCAGGATTAAGCTACGTTCATCCGAGTCCAACGCCAATTGTATTAGTATCCTATTGCTGCTGTAACACATTGCTACAAATTCAGTGGCTTAAAACAACACAAATTTATTATCTTACGGTTCTGGAGGGCAGAAGTCTGAGATAGGTCTCACTGGACTAAAATCAAGATGCTAGCAGAGATGCATCCCTTCTTAGGGCTCCACAGGACAATCCTTTTCCTTGCCTTTTCCAGTGTGTAGCAGCTGCCTGCATTCCTTGACTTCAATACCAAAAGTGGCCATTCGAGTCTTTCTCACATCCCATCACTCTGATTCTGCTTCTATACATCTCCTTCTCTGACTCTGACTCTCCAGCCTCCCGCTTTCACTTTATAAAATCCCTCGTGATTACATCGAGCCCACCCAGATGAGATGGGCAGCATCTCCCTATCTCAGTCAACGTCGGCTGATAAGTAACTTTAACTCCACCTGCAAACCTTAGTTCCCCTTGTTATGTAACTGAAGACATTCAAAGGTTCTAGGGGTTAGGATGTGGACATCGTTGTGCGGGCTATAATCCTGTTTATCACCCTTGTCCTTTTTCCATGACCTTCTCCTGCCTCACCTGTCATTTTAGTGGTCACAAAATCTGATGTGGGGCCTATGGAATTCTTCCTGACACCTGCACTGCCACACATCTCTGTGCTCTCCCCTTTGGAGTAAGATGCCCCTTTCAGTCATTCACCCAGCCAGTCAGACAGCCTTGTAGGGGAATGGCTTCTAAACCCTGGGGCTTTTAATCGTGGACATATATTTTACCTATGTTCTTACTAAAGTGTTTTAAAAATACTTTCCAGGATTTTTGTGCATTCCTGGCTTTTTACTTCCTTTCTACAGTGCTTTTATGGTGCCAGAGCCCTCCTTTCCAACATGGCTGGTTTCGCTGTGCTGCGGTTTACCCATTCCCACCTTCTGGACCTGTTTCTAGTCAGCAGCAAGGATCATGCATTATTTATTTGTTCTTCTCATAGACTTTTACATTACCTTATTCTGGAAATGGCCCTGGACTTAACTAAAATGTACTTTTCCCACCCCTGCCAATGGGGTATATGTCTATCTGTGTTTACTATTTCTCTCTGACTAGCTCCTCAGAAACAGATTCTCTAAGTAACAGTTTTCCATCTTCCCTTGTTTCCTCCACACTGAGATCCCTAATTCTTGTCACAAGAAACCTCCTCCACTGAGACCAACCAAATGGCCAGAAGTTGCCCCTCCCCGCAGGAAGCCTTAACAACCAGACCCATCTCTTCACCGCTTGTGAGCTCTGACTACATTCTTGTCTCTACCTTCAATCTTGCCAACAGCTCTTTGCTCCTCCTTTCTACCTGTCAGACTCACACCCATACTTTGGGGCCCAGTCTGAATCCTATCTTAAGGTAGGCTCACCTTGAGGAAAACTTTCCAGATCATCCCAGCCCAAGGGACTCATGTCCTCTGTATGTGTCTAGGACTTATTGTCAATAGCACTTATTTTGACAAATTTATCATCTACCATTATGGAGAGGTTGCAAACTGTTGGCTGGTGAGCCAAATAATGCCCACAGGTGTATTTTGTTTGGTCTGCATGTGGTTTTTTTCTTTTTAAACTATGTGCTAACATGTAGCAATTAGTAATCTTTCCATACAATCTGGATTTCTAGCTTCTTTGAAAAACAGAAAAATCTGGTAATACTGGATCTGTATTCCCCCAAGACAGTAGTTAGCTAGATTGGCATGGCCAGGTGGCAGCTTCCACTTTAGATGGAGTATGTGCTCTCCAGCTAGACACAGTCCCCACTACTCCGTATTGTCTTACTCCAACCTCATTCACTCATTTATAGTACCTTCCTGGCTCCTAAAGGCATTTGAGTTATCTGACATATTTCACATCTGCCTAAGTTTCCAGCTGTATTACAGTCTCTTAGAGGAAAGAAACTTTATTTTGAATGTGTTTTGTTTCTTTTATGCTGCTATGGACATAGTAGATGCTTGATCAATATTGAGAGAAGAAATAATTTTACTCTAGATGATTCTAGAGTGTGTTAGAATTTACTTTTGCTACAAGATAAAGCTTTATAAATGTAACATCTATTGAGAGAGTGCCATGTACCTGACTCAGTGTCAGATGCCTCAGAGCAACTTTGTGTGATAAGT
Organism: Mandrillus leucophaeus; assembly: GCF_000951045.1. Lineage (NCBI taxonomy): Eukaryota > Metazoa > Chordata > Mammalia > Primates > Cercopithecidae > Mandrillus > Mandrillus leucophaeus. Next base: position 519,562 of record NW_012098532.1, on the reverse strand, counting down.
GATACTGTTCTCATATCACAGATAAGGAAACCAAGGCTCAGAGAGCCTATCCAGTAGGACTGGAGCTGTAGATCTGGTAGTCTCTGTGGTAAGAGCCAAAGCCTTTGTTCCATGAGGAAACTTTCCTAAGCATCAATGCTGGAAGCAGAGAGGAGCTTCCCCTCAGGCTCTCTGGTAAAGTTTGTCTACAAACTCACAAACTCCGAGACTTAATTTTGTTTGGATAGAGATTGAGTGTTTATTAAATGCTTATTGTGTGCTGGGTATTTACCAAATAACTGCACTTATTTTTGGACTATCAGGAATTCTGAGCATCCTGGGTAGCCCACTGATAAGATGAGGGAAATACAGATAAATAGACCCTAATGGCTGATGGGATTTGGAACCCATTTAGTGAGTCACATTCAGTTGACAGAGTGCCCACTGGTTCCCTTGTCCATATGTGCACAGAGATTGTGCTATTCCCTCATGCTGTCACTGGTGGTACTGACGTGTGTGGTGCGGGGTGGGAAAACATGGAGAAATTATGCGTGTTTAATTGCACAGCAGCAAGCAGAAAGGAATGTGAGTGCCAAAGACTCCCACTGAAGCAGAAATCTGGTATCATGTGTTGCTGAACAGCCGCAGGAAAATTTGTCTGGACCTTTGGAGGCAGAGAGGTGGGTTTGCCATAATTTGGTTCTGAGTAACTTTGAGGGCAACGAGGACTTATAGGCAGCAGATATGTACATCTAGAAGTTTCACTCTGGAGCTTTCGTCTGGTTTCTTTGCTACTCTATCCCTTCCAGCCACCACCAGTTCAAGCCATGGCTAGGAGTGGAAGGAGACAGGAAGGCCTCAGCCCTGGGGCCACTAGATTACTCCAGGTTTCATGTGTCCACAGCAGTGCTTAGGGCCACCAAAATGCTCAGGTTGAGCTGGGTGGGCTAACCCACTTAGAACTGGGTTCAACTCTCTCCTCTATTCCTACAAGTATGGCCTTACGCAAGTCACTTAATCTCTTCAGACCCAAGTTTACTTCTACGTGTGAGGAGTCAGAAGGTGATGTTGCATGGGGCCTGGCCCATATCTTAAGAGATGGATCTATGTCCATAACACCCTGAATGCTCCCAATCTCATCAAGCGATGGGATCTGTAAGCTCTATAATGATTCAATCGAACAATAAACTATCATAGTCGTTACTCTGTATTGAGGGCCAGACAGACCCTATGCTAAGCCATTTAAATTAATTATCTCTTTAATCCTTAAAGGAAAGACTTAAAAAATCTTGAGTTAGGAGAAGAGTGACTCATGGAAGGTCACCTAGCTAGTAAATGACAGAACCATCACGAGCTCCATGCAGAGCCACTCCAGAGCCAACGCTTCTAACCACACCACCTGCCTGGCATTAGTCCCACTTCACACATGAGGCAACTGAGGTTTAGGAGGCATTAGTATCAGGGGCAGGACTTGGGTTTGCAACTTCTGTCTCTTTAATTTAACTTGCTGTGTCACTTCGGACTAGTTGCTCAACCTCTCTGAGCTTTGGTTTTCTGATTTGGAAAATGTCAGAGTCCAAAGCCTCTGGCAGCAGTGAGCAGCAGTATCCTGTGGGAGATGGTGGAGGGGAGGGGGCTAGGAATGTCCCAGAGACAGAGAATGAGAAGACATGGGTGTGACTGTGGCATTATGAAGTGGAGGCAGATCTGGAACGGAGACTTGCCAGAGTGAATGTGCCTGGCTCGCACTGCTCGTTTAGCAACCGTCCTGTGAGAGCCCAGATGGGCCAGGTGGGCAGGAATCTGGCCAGGCTCTACAGGCACACCCACACCGTGAGGTGCTGTTGCCACCTAGGGGACAGGCGGTGACCAGGAGCCCAAGTTTGGCTGTGGCTGTGGCTCAGCGGCTGCACATTCCCAGTCTCCTGCTGGTTTCCGGAGTGGAGAGGGGCGGCCACGGTTTGCTCCAAGAGTGGGGAGGGGAGTAAGGAAAAGCAGCCGAGTGCTGCCTCTGGTTTGGGAGTTATAAATAAATCCATCTGGAAGTGTTTGGGGCTGTGGGAGCCTGAAGTCGGCCCTGCAATTCAGGCCATGTGGCGCATATTTCCATTCACACCAGAACCACCCCCCAGCCCCTCACCGCCCCGCCCCAGTCCCAGGAGACTGTCTGCTAGGGCCTGTCTGCTTGGGCCCAGCAGAGCTGGGCGGGAACCTTTCAGGCCCCAATTTTCAGCCCCCACCCCCACCTCCCTCTCCTGGCAGCCCAACTTCAGCAAGATAATGTCTGAGAAAGTGCTTCAAAAAGTTTTATGAACTATCCAAGTGTTGGTTGAATGAATGAATGAATTTTCAATCCAGCATTTAGCTTGTAAGTTCCCCTTGTTGGGAAAGGGCCCCTTGGTAGTTATGGAAGGTGAGGCATTCTGGACTTTTAGCCTCCATCTCAGGATTACGTTTCCCACCCACCAAGCTAAGGCTGGCTGAGGTACAAATGCATATTGCCCAAGTTTTGTTTATCTTTCTATCCTCAGCACCAAGGGTAGCGCTCAGTGGGCATTGGTTATATGAATGACTGAGTCGCTATATTAATTTTTTAAACAACTTTTGTAGAGACAGAGGTCTCTCTTTGCTGCCCAGGGTGATCTTCAACTCCTGGCTTCATGCGGTCCTCCCGCCTTGGCTTCCAAAGTGTAGGAATTATAGGCATGAGCCACTGCACCCAGTCCAATTTGTTAATTTAATCAACACGTATTACACATCCTCATGTGCAGTGCACTCTGCTGCATGCTGAGAGCACAGTGGAGAACAACATAGAGTCCCTGCCTCATTGAGCTAGTGGTCACTGTGTTTCTTAGTGAAAGTACTGTTGTCACTTGGGGTGAGACAGTTCTTTGCAGTGTGGGATTCTGTGCATTGCAGGATATTTAACCTCCTGATTCCCTGAGTCTAAATGCCAGTAGTTCCCTGAAGTCATTTTGAACAACCAGAGATGCCTCTAGACATTTCCAAATACTTCCAGGGGACAAGAGGATGCGGCCCTGGTCGAGGGCCACTGTGGAGGGAACTTGACAATGGGGCGTGAAGCAAGGCGACCTCCAAGGTGTGAATGTGTTGAGTCCTCTAAGTTCACTTATAAATTGGTGGTTTAGAACTGGGGAATCATGTTTGCCTTATAGAGATGTAAGATGATTCATCAGTGGCTGGGTTAGGCTCAGAAACCCATAAGGTAGCTGAGTTACATGGTTCTACCAGACTGGGTTAGGGCTGAGGGGCAGGCACCAAGATGGCAATTTTGGACATGCTGATGAGATGATTACTTGAAATTGTCCAGAAAGCAGCCAGAATCTGATCCCAGGGGCAGATGAGAGGTCAGCTCTCAAGATATAAATTTGGAATAAATCCACATTGAGGCAGGAGTTAGACCTGAGGCCCAGGTTCCATTAAGGTCATCAAGGGAGAAGGTGTTGGGAATGTTGCAGAATTACTCCAGGATAAAGGCCAGAGGTAGAGAAAGTAGGCCCCAGTGGTATCTCTTCTCTGCCTCCTCATTTCTATTCCCATGGTCAGCACCCTGTTTCAGGACTTCAATTTGTGCCAGGACCACTGCAGCAATCTCCTTACTGGCCTCCTTTCCGCTTTTGGTCTCTCGGCCTGTCAGAATTTTCTTTTTAAAACATGGCTTTCATCGTGTCCTTTCCCAATATTCAATAAATCCAAACTGCTTAACCTTGCATTCTCACCCCATGCGATCCAGCTTTCCATCAACCTGACACATCCTTGGTGAGTTGGCTCCGCATTCCACTTTCCAGGTTCATGGTTTATCCATCTCTCAGACCTTACTGTGTGGCTACACAGAACTCCAAACACACACTGCATTTCTCTCCTCCATGTTATCTCCACCCCTGGGATGCCCTTTGACTCTCTTTCCATTTGGAAAAATCTCACTCAGGCGTCAAGGCCCAGTGCAGGTCTCCTGCATTTCCCCAACCCCTCAGAGGCAGGCAGATGCCTTCCCACCTCTGTGCACCCTCCTCTCCAGCTCTCACTCTGTTGCCCAGGCTGGCGTGCAGTGGTGCCATCACGGCTTACTGCAGCCTTGACCTGCTGGGCTTAAATGAGCCTCTTGCCTCAGCCTCCCGAGGAGCTGGGACCACAGATGTGCCACCATGCCTGGCTAATTAATTTTGTAGAGAAAGGTTCTTGCTCTGTTGCCCAGGCTGGTCTTGAACTCCTAGCCTCAAGAGATCTTCTCACCTTGGCCCCCCAAAGTGCTAGGATTACAGGCATGAGCCACTGCTCCCAGCCATCCAGTTCTTCATATACACCATGGGACTGCAAGTCTCTCCCACAAGACTCTGAGGGCAGTGACCATGACTCGTTTTGCTCTACAATTCCATTGCCTAGCCCAGTGGGAATGGACAAGAAAGTGGGGCTGGGGATGAGCTGGTATGGCAGGGCAAAGAGGAAGTGGAATGGTCTCTTTCAAACCTCACCATGGATCTACTTGAGCCACTTTTACCTGCTCTCTCCCTACAAGTACTGTCTTTGGATGGGGGTTTGTGGAAGAGCTAGGAAAGAGGAGCCAAGGCAAGGGACAGGCAGAGGGAGCAGCATGGAGAAGAGAGGAGAGGCTGAGAGGATGAAAGAGAAAGAAAGTAGGGGAGAGCAAAGGTCTGCATTAGCGGTTCACATACATAAAGGTTTCAGGTGTGGTGGAGTGGAATAAGAAAACATTTGGGATTCTGGAAATAAAATCAGCTGCTTTGGCAGGTCAGCTGAATGCACAGTTAGTTAACAGGCATTAGTGCCCTTTGGTGCCAAGCTGTGCATGGAACCATGTCCTGCTGGGATCAAATGGCAGCTACCCGGGGATGCCCTTTTAATAAAGAGCAAAAAGCAGCACTGGCATGTAAGAACTGAAGAATCCCTCAGAGAGTTCTTTTTAAGGGCACCAGGGACCACTGGAACCCCAGAGTTGCTCCACATCACTGGCCTGGCTCTTGCCAAAGAAAGGTGGGCATGAGAAGAGAACTAACACATAATAGTCCCAGGGGCTATTCCAGACACACAAAAGCTCATTTGATCCTTACTGTAACTCTGCGAGGTAGGAATTAGAATTCTAATCTGTTTTACAGATTAGAAAATCAAGGTCCCAAGGAGGGTTAAGAATCTTGCCCAAGGGCACACTGCTTGAAAGTCTTGGATCCCAGATTCCAATGCAGGTCATCCCCTCCCCTTGATGAGTGGGCCAGGACCCAGAGGTTGGCAGAAGTGTGCTCTCCAGTCTTGCTGACTTTGGCTGTGGGGCTGATCTCTTTGGATTGATTTCTTTGAACATAAACAAAACACCATCAGTTTTTTCCTGGCTTTTGAATGAGCCCTGAGAATCATGTAATTTTCTCCAGTTTCCAGCTGGGTGCCTTTGCTGGGCGGGGGGGTTCGTGAATATGAAGCAACAGGTCTCATTCTGAGAATCAACACTGTGCACCAAAAAATACCAGGGTACTTTCGTTCCCAGGTATTTTGCTCCCAGATATTTCAAGCTGGGGCTTTCAGCCTATGGGGCCAAGTTTTCTATTTTTTCTTCCCTTTCAATGACCTGCATATGATTGACAGTTGCCTGTTTTCCCAGGAAAATTGTAAAACCTTTATCAAAATATTGGCACCTTTGAGTTGTTGCCCACACTGTGTTCTGACTGACTGTGTGACCCACGTCCTTATCTGCTCAGTGGTTGGATGTGTTCTGTCTGTTGTCAACCTGTGAGTCGGTGAGTAGAGGACAGGAGGTATGGACAGGACAGGTTGTGGACAGTGTTTTCCAGAATTCTGATGTGACATGGCTAAGCCAACCCATGGAGGAGCCAATGGAGGTAGAGTGGCTGGAGCCAATAAGGGGTTTAGAGCAGGGGACAAAATGGCACCCAGCACCACCCCATGGGGATACAGCTTTGGGGTGGGGTAGGTTGGCTAGAAAACCCATGATGATCGTTTTCTGGAGTTGTTCTGGAGTCAGAAGCAGTCTAGAAACCCTTTGGATTGGACCTCGGCCCAGAGTTGTGTGTCACACATATGAGATAGGGTATTAGGATTATCATGCTGCATGCAGGACTTTCTGAAATCTTGCTGCATAACAGAACTTTCAGTCATACATAATGACATGCTGAGGAATAAGTTGCTGGTCTTGAGTTTGGTGTTTTGCCCTGGTCATTGTAGTGGAACAGGATTTTTCTTCACCACCTTCAAAATCAATTCAGAATCTGGCCACTTCCTGCCACCTCCACTGCTATCACCCTGGTCCATGCCATCATCGTCTCTGGCCTGGATTATTTTAGTATTCCTGTCACCAGTCTCCCAAAGTGATGCTGTGAAAACATAGTGTGACCTTGTCAGTATTCTGTTCGACATCCTCCACTTGCTCCCCATCTCACTCAGATTCAAAGCCAAAACCTTTATAGTAGTCCACAAGGTCCTGCATAATCTGGTCCCCCTTACCTCCTTGACATGATCTCTTACAAATCCCATCTTCTGCCTCTCCATTCCAGCCACACTAGCCTCCTGATCATTCTTTAAGTTTGCCAGGTACATTGTACTTGCTTTTCCTTCTGCCTGGAATGCTTTTCCCCAGTATGGGGAAGGATCCCTGGAGGGAGTGTTCACAGGAACTGGGAAAGGGTTGCTGTGTAGAGAGAACCACCAGAGGGATGCCGCCAGCTCATGGTGACCCCGAACAGAGAGAGTGGATGACTAAATACCCCAATCTCACTTTTCCTTTTTCTTCTGGTTTCTTTGCAGGTGCTTCCCATTGGTCAAACCTAACCCGAAGCCAGAGGGCAAGGGAGCCTGTTGATGCCATCCACACAGGTCAGCCTACCAGGGTACAAGCTGGGTGGAGAAGGGTGGAGAAGATATGGACAGACAAATGGAAAATGTCCAGAACAACTGGATATCTTTGTAGTTTGCTCCCTCACTTCCTTCACATCTCCACTGCAATGTTTGTTACCTTTTCAGTATGTTTCAGTTTGTTACCTTCTCAGTTTGTTACCTTCTCAGTTTGTTACCTTCTCTGGCCACCATTTCTAAAATTTCAGGTCCCAGCCCTCAACACCTCATATCCTCCATCCATGCTGTTTGTTCTTCCTAGGACTTAATACTATCTGACATGTAATTGATTTATTTCCCTTGCCTATCATTGGCTCTCCCACTAGAATGGGAGCTCCATGAGGGCAGGGACTTGTTTCTGTTCACTGGTATACTCAGTGCCTAGGATAGTACCTGGCACAGAGTAGGTATCCAATACATTGTGAATGGATAAATGATTGAATGGATGTACTCTCTGGGGCCACTCTAATGAGTCTGCTCTCAGCCAGGCACAGCTGGATATAGGTTACCAGTTGTGACTCATTCCTGCTGTTCACAGTTTCCTCTAAAGAGGCTCAACTGCTGCCATGTTTTCAGGTCAGGGGGTGGGAAGGCCTTTGCTGCTTCCAGTATTGAAACTTGCACAACAGTTTGTTGACTTGAATCTTAGGGAAATTGTTGCTGCATTAATTGGCATGTACTGAGCTTTGTGTATTATTTAAGTTGTCATCAGCCACAGTGGGTAGATTCATAGTCATAGGGGCACTGGTTCTTCCAGGTGTTTCTTCCATACCTCAAAGGTAGCCTTGATTGCTAGTGGGCCTATTTCCAAATTAGGAGGCTCAGTAGCCACTTCCTTGAGGCTCAAGGGCAGGGGACCTGTGAGCTGGGTCCTATGACCACAGTGTTGGTGACACAAGGATAGGTGAAATCAGGATAAGCAAAACAGATATGCATTTCTAGAACAATGTACTTGTGTCCAGGGTGATGTTTTTATTATATAAATAACATATGATTATGGAGAAGGGATTAATGGGTGCCAGGGTTTAAGGAAGGGGGAGATGGTGGTAGGAAATGGGTGTGGCCATGAAAGGGCAACCTAAGAAATCCTTCTGGTGATCCTGATGGTATAATGTCAATACCCTCGTTGTGATATTGTACTATAGTTTTGCAAAATGTTACCAATGGGAGAACCTGGGCAAAGTATAGTGTTATCTGCTACAACTGCCTGTGAATCTATAATAATCTCAAAATGAAAAGTTTAATAAAAAAACAAATAACATATGAATAATATTCTTATTGTGAAAAAAAATCAATTCAGCTACAATTCAGATCTCTATCTCTCCGGTCCCACTCTGTTCCCCCAAGGTAACCACTGTTATCAGTGCCCACCTTTCTGCGCATACACAGTTTGGTTTTATGTGGGTACTTAAAAATAAATGGTGTCACACAATATATACTAATCTGCTTTTTTTCACTTAGGAATATGTCTTGGAAACCTTTCTGTTTTAGGAGACATATGGATCTAGTTCATTCTTGTTTTCTTAATTAAACTTTTAATTGTGATTAAATTGTGGATTCACATGCAGTATAACAAATAATGCAGAGAGGTCCCATGTACCCTTCACCCAGTTTTCCTCAATGATCACTTCTTGCAAAACTATAGTACAATACAAGCAGGGTGTTGCCTTTATACAGTCAAGATACAGAACATTTCCATCACCACAGGGATGCTTCAAGTCATCCTATCATAGCCATGCCTATTGCCCTCCCACCCTAACCTCCTACTTAACCTCTAGCAACCACTCATCTATTCTCCATTTCTAAAATCCAGTTATTTCAACCAGGTTATGCAGTAAAATAGAATCACACAGTATGCAACCTTTAGGGATTTTATATTCAGTCAGCATAATTTTCTAGAGATCCATCCAGGTCGTTGTGTGTATCAGTAGTCTGCCCCTACCCCTTTTCCAATAATCTGCTCCTTTTTATTGCCGAGTAGTCTTCCATGGCATGGATGTATCAAAGACCGTTTATCCATTCACCCACTGAAGGGCATGTGGGTTGTTCCCAGTTTTGGGCTATTATAAATAATGCTGCTATAAACGTTCACGTAACAGGTTTTTATGTGGAAATAAGTTTTCATTTCTCTGGGATAAATGCCCAAGAGTGCAATTGCTGGGTCATATGGTAATTGCATGTTTAGTTTAAAAACAAAACAAAACAAAACTGATGGCCAGGTGCGGTGGCTCACACCTATAGTCCCAGCACTTTGGGAGGCCGAGGTGGGCAGATCACGAGGTCAGGAGATCAAGACCTTTGTGGTCAACATGGTGAAACCCCATCTCTACTAAAAATACAAAAATTAGCCAGGCGTGGTGGTGCACACCTGTAGTCCCAGCTACTTGGGAGGCTGAGGCAGGAGAATTGCTTGAACCTGGGAGGTGGAGGTTGCACTCTAGCCTGGACGACAGAGTGAGACTCCATCTGTAAACAAAGCAAAACAAAACAAAAAAACCTGACAAACTGTTTTCCAGAGTGGCTGTACCATTTTACATTCCCACCAGCAATGTATGAGGATTCCAGTTTCTTGGCATCCTCATCATCATTTAGTGTTCTCACTGTTTTCCCTTTTAGCTGTTCTTCTCTAGGTGTGAAGTAGTATCTCATTCTGGTTTCAATTCTCATTCCCCTAAGATTAGTGATGTTGAACATTGTTTCATGAGCTTCTTTGCCATCTGTATATCTTCTTCAGTAACTTGTCTATTTGTGTCTTTAGCCCAATTTCTGGTTGAGTTGTTTGAATTTTTAACTGCTGAGTTTTGACAGTTCTTTATACATTTTAGACACCAGTCCTTTGTCAGACATATGGCTTGCAAACATTTTCTCTTGGTCTGAAGCTTTTTCTCATCCTCTTAACAGGGACTCCATAGAACAAAAGTTGCTAATTTTGATGAAGTCCAATGTATCAATTTTGGTTTTTTGGATGTGTTTTGATTGTCAAGTATAGGGTCTGGCTTATATGGCTAGCTTTAGATTCCAAACACTTTCCTGTTTCTTCCTAAAATTTTTATAATTTTACATTTAAGTTTCTGATCCATTGTGTTGATTTTTTTTGGTATAAGGTGTGAGACGGGTTATATTATTTCGTGAGGCTGCCGTAACAAGTAACTGTAAACTTGGTAGCTTTAAACCACAGAATGTATTTTCTCATGATTGTGGAGGCCAGAAGTCTGAACTTAAGGTGTGGGCAGAGTTGCACTCCCTCTGGAGGCTCTAGGAGAGGATCCTTCCTTGCCTAGTCCCGCTTCTGCTAGCTGCCAATACTCCTTGGCTTATGGCCATGCCACTGCAATCTCTACCTCCATCTTCACATTATCATCTCCTCTGTGTGTCCATCTTACAAGGATACATGTCATTAGATTTAGGGCTCACTTGAATCCAGAATGATCTCCTCATTTTAATTATACTTGCAAAAGCTCATCTTCCAAATAAGGTAATATCCCTAGGTTCCAGGAATCAGGACGTAGACATATCTTTTGGGAGGGCACCATTCAGCCCACTACACAGGTCGAAGTTCATTTTTTGGTCTATGTCCAGTTGTTCCAGCACCATTCAAAAAGGCTATCTTTCTTCCATTGAATTGCTTTTGTACCGTTGTTGAAAATCAGTAGGGCATATTTGTGTGGGTCTATTTCTAGGTTCTCTACTCTGTTCCATTGATCTGTGTGTCTGTCCCTCCACCAATACCACATAGTCTTGATTATTGTAGCTATATAATAAGTCCTGAAATTGGATAGAGTGGTTCCTCCCACTTTATTCTCCCTTTTCAAAATTGTTTTGGCTATTCTAGTTTCTTTGCCTTTCCATATACTTGGAATAAACTTGTCTGTGTCTAAAATATCCTCCTGGAATTTTGATAGAGATTGAGCTAAAACTATACATAAATTTGGGGAGAACTAACATCTTTACTATGTTAAGTATTCTGATCCTTGAATGTGGCATATTTCTTTCTCTATTTAGGTCTTCTTTGATTTCTGTCATCAGCATTTTGTAGTTTTCAGCATATAAGCTCTATACATATCTTGTTATATTTACACTTAAGTATTTCATTTTTGAGCAAGTGTAAATGATATTATATTTTTAATTTCAGCATCCATGTGTTCATTGCTAGTATATAGAAATACAATTTATTTTTGCAAGCTTATCTTGTATCCTGCAACCTTGCTAAGCTCACTTATTAGTTCTAGGAATTGTCTTGTAGATTTCTTGGGATTTTCTATGTAGACTATAATGCCATCTCCAAATAGGAGCAGTTTTATTTTTTCTTTTATAATCTACATGTTTTATCTTTTCTTTTCTTACTTTTTTTTTTTTGCCTTATTACACTTGTTAGAACTTCCAACACTATGTTGAACAAGAGTGGTGACAGCAGAGATCCTTGCCTTGTTTCCAATCTGAGGGGGAAAGCATTTAGTCTTTCAAGCATTAAGTTTAATGTTAGGTGTAAGTCTAATATTGCTTGATCCAGGAAAAAAATATATATATATTAGGTATGAGTTTTATGTAGATGCTCCTTATCAAGTTAAGGAAGTTCACTTTTTGCCTTATTTCTCAGAGTTTTTTTAACTTATGATAATAAGTGTTAGAGTTTATCAAATGCTTTTTCTGCATTGATTAATATGATCATGTGATTTCTATTAGTTTGTTACACTGATTGTGTAGAATTAGCATAGAATTCTTTAAACATTTGGTAGAATTCTCCAGTGAAACTATCTGGACCGGGAGATTTTAAAGGGAGTAGTTTTAAAATTATGAATTTCATGTTTTTAATAGTTATAGGGCTATTCAAATCATCTATTTCATATTTGGTAGATTTGGGAAGTTTATATTTTTCAAGGAATTGGTCTGTTTCATCAAAGTTGTCAAAGCGTGTAGCGTTGGTCATAGTATTCCCTTATTATCCATTTGATGTCTGAAGGGTCCGTAGTGATACTCATTTCCTTCCTGATATGAGCAATTTGTATGTCTTGCTAGAGGTTTGTCAATCTTACTGATCTTTTCAAAGAAGCAGCTCTTTATTTCATTGATTTTCTCTATTTTTCTGTTTTTGATTCTGCCGATTTATGCTGTTATTTTTTATTATTTTCTTCCTTCTGTTTGCTTTGGCTTTATTTTGCTCTTCTTGTTCTAGTTACTTGAGATAGGAACTTAGATGATTGATTTGAGACCTTTTTTCTTTTCTAGTGTAAGCATTTGGAGCTATAAACTTCTTTTTAAGCGTTGCTTTAGTTGTATCTCATAAATTTTTCTGTGTTGTATTTTCATTTTGATTCAGTTCAATGTATTTTTTAAATTTATCTTGAAATTTAAAATTTCATCTTTGACCCATGGGTGAAAGTGTGTTGTTTATTTTTCAAGTTTTAGATATTTTCTTATCTTTCTGTTATTGATTTCCAATTTGGTCACAGAATACATTTCGTTTGATTTTAATTATTTTAAATTTGTCAACATTTGTTTTATGACACAGGATATGTCTAACATGTTTTGTATTCCATGGGCACTTGGAAAGGATGCTTACTCTTCTGCTGTTGGATGAGATGTTGTATAAATGTCAAATTAAATCCTGTTGTTTGAGGGTGTTGCTGAGTTCCTGTATACCCTTGCTGAGTTTCTATCTAGTAGGTCTATCCCAGATGCCTGCTCAGCCTTCTCTGACTTCACCCCAGTGGGGAAATTTGGGGCACCTGGTCACAGCTTAGCAAGGGTAAAAAGGAATGTTTTCAACCCCTCCTTTACTGGTGGGGTTGGGAATGGGACCACATATTTTTTTTCTGTGGTATTTGGCTAAAGAATTAGTGTATAAAATTTTCTGTCTTGGTAAGAGAGCAGGCTTTTTAAAAAATCTGCCCCTGTTGGTATTTTCAGGTTGCAGACTTTTTCAGCTTCAACTCTGGGATATATGAGGCAAAACAAAAATCCAAAGAACTCACCACATGCTGTTCCTTGAGTCCTGAGGTCTCTTGCAGGTGTACATTCTTCTCTCCACCTCCTCTCCAGTCTTTTTGTGTTCATTTTTGTTGTGCTTTAGAGGGAGGACCAGGGAAAAGTATGTCATTCTATCTTCCCAGAAGCAGAAGTCCTGACTTACTCTTTTAAAATGTTATGTAATTTTGCAGAGTAAGACTTTTATCAGGATTTATTTAACTATTCACCCACTGATGAACTTTTAGGTTGTTTCTTAATTGTGGTGGTTAACACAATCTTTCAATAAACATCCATTCAATAAACATTTGTGTACACGTGCAGGAGTTCCTTCAGGATAGATGCTAAGAAGTGGCGTTGCTGCATAATAGGGGATGCACATTTTCCATGTTAATGGATGTGGTCCAATTCCTACCCATAATGGCTGTGCTCCACCCAGCAGTGTCTGAGAATAGCAGTTTTGCTCACCTTCTTGACAACGCTTGATATAATCAGACTTTGAGTTCCGAATGTGATGAGTGAAAGATGATATCTGGTGGTTGTTTTCATTTGCTTTTCCTTGATTCCCAGAGGCTGAACATCTTTTCAAATGTCTGTTGGCCATCTGTAACTCTCCTTTTGAATTACCTGTCCATATACTTTGCCCATGTTTATTTTGAGTTGTTTACCTTTTTATTGATTTACAGAGATTCTCTATATCTTTTGATTATTCTTTGTCTAATACATACATTGCAAATATATTTCCCCAGTTTATTATTTGTCTTTTAACTTTATTGATGGCGTCTTTTGCCTTAAAAAAATCATTTTTTTTGTGTGTGTAGACTCAAATTTGTCAACCACTCCCTTTTGGCTTTTGGGTTGTGTTTGTGTGTTGTTTAAAATGACTTTCTCCATACCAAAGTCACAAATATATAAATCTCTATTTTTCCCATTATAGGTTTATTTTCCTTTTTATATTTAGTTGTTTGAGCTATGTGGAATATGTGCGTGTGTAGTATAAGGTAGGGATCTCATTTAATTTTTTTCAAATGGAAAGCTAGTTACTTCAGCACTATTTGTTGAATAGTCCATCCTTTCACCACTGACTTATAAATGCAGCTTTTATTATTTTAACATCTTTACATGAGTTGACTTGAGAGCTCTCTGCTCTCTTTCACTCATTCGTTTACTTTTGTGCCAATACCACACCCTGTTAATTACTGTAGATTTGATACTTTCATCCTTCATTTGTCCTTTTCCCCAAAAAATTGTTCTAGCTCTTCTTATACATATTCTTTTTCACATGGATTTTAGAATCAGTTTGTCAGGTTCTGTGAAAAATTCCTCTGGAGATTTGATTGAAATAGCAATGAGATTATAGATTAATTTAGGGAGAATAGACACCTTTTCTCCTTTTCTACACACAACTTTTTCTCCTTCAGAAAGACCATTGGGGCCTGCACGAACCCACGTAACCCATCCTCAACACACACACACACACACACACAAAAACACACACACACAGACACACACACATTTGTGTCTGTGTATTTGTGAGGACCTACACTTCAGGCTCTGAGGGTAAATATTTATTATAAACAGAGGCTCTGGACACTTGCTCTGCTGTTCAGTGGTACTCCCAAAGTAGGGACAACTCTTCCTTTTCCTGATCACAAACCAACCAACCCACCAAAACTCTGGCTTGATTACATACCTTGTTGAACTTCAGGGGAGTGAGGAGTGGACGAAGTAGACAAGCAGCACCTGGTAACATTAGGCGCCAGTGGAGCTGTGCTTTTTTATCCAGGATAGCCCAGGGTGACAGCAAGTTATCATGAGTGGTGGAGGATGGGAAGTACCAGAAATTAGGAGTGGTCCCTGTTCCACGCTGGTGTCTGTGGGTTGGGGTCCTGTGGAACTAGGAAACAACCCACCCCAGAAGGGTGCACTCATTCATCGTGTCCCTCTATATAGGGGAAGATGGGCTGGGTAGCAGGGCCTATTGGGCCTGAATGTTCTGGATAGACCAAATTGTGGGTTCGGAGGAAGATCTAGCTACCTTCAGGTCCACTGCTGACATAATACTCTCCAGTTCTGTGGAGATTTTGTCTTTGTGGGGTGCTGACACCTGGATACATTACCCTTCTACAATAGAGCCATGCTACCTGCCCAGTGGTGTGTCCCTTCAATGTTGCCAGCTGGCAGCAGGTGCTCGCAGCCAGTTGCACAGGTCTTGATGCCTGGCCTCGGGGTGGGGCTGCCAGAGCAGCTCAAGCTTCCCACTCAGGTGCTCCAGCAAATTGTAGGCCCAGAAAGACATTCAGTAGCATGAGGCAGCCTTGGAGTTAAGCTGGAGCCCTCCAGACTTTTCCTAAGGAGGAAGTAAGGGCTGGCTTAGGGGTTCTGTGGCATGTGCAGATGCTGTCTGGGCAAGCATCACTGCCTTCACGTGTGTTCCAGCTGACAGGATGGACACTGCCCCCAGACATCTGTGTTCTCCCCCTACAAGGTCATGGTCCTCAAGGCAGGAATGGGGCCTGAGCCACCAGCACTACTCTGTGGACCTAACCGTCTAACAAGGCTGGCAAACTATTACTCAGATAGAAGGCAGAATCAATTGTCGTAAATACCTGAGTAGAAGTACAAAGTGCTGTGTGGATTTTAATTGCCCACTTTTGGAAATTCGATCTATCACTAAGGCCTTCCCGTTCCCAGATCTGTAATCCTTTTTTCCCTCATTTTCCTGACTCTAATTTACACCCTGCTGAGGCTGCTGGGGTCTCAGGTGCTACTCTTCCACCTGTTATCCTTTGGTGCAGCTTTCTAACTCACAGCTCTGATCACTGCCCTCGGCTCTATATAATCTAAAACATCTTTACAGAATCAAGCCCAATGCTTACCTGACTTTCTTCTTAAATGTCATTTATAGCTTTTCTTTTCTTTCTAAAATGGTAAATGTTTATTACGGTGCTTGACTTTCTTTTTTTTTTTTTTTT
>NW_012098532.1:489453-502960 GCF_000951045.1 Mandrillus leucophaeus | reverse complement strand
TGTGGAGAAATAGGAACACTTTTACACTGTTGGTGGGATTGTAAACTAGTTCAACCATTATGGAAAACAGTATGGCGATTCCTCAAGGATCTAGAACTAGGTGCTTGACTTTCAAGGTCCTCTATGAGGTGGTCCAACCTACCCTTCCTCCGCTTGTGTCGGGGCGAGGACCTGGGAGGTTAGGGGGACCATGCAGCTTGATGCTGTGGAAACCACACCTTGAGCTCTGGAATCAGAGGTTACTTGTTAATCTAGGCCCTCCCGTGCTTCTTATCTGCTTGACCCCGGCCCTCGCCTCACCGTTCCCTCGCCCAGTTTCCCCCTTATTAAGGTAGTGTGATAAAAAAAACGACCCCTATCCCGGGTTAGAGGTGAAGACTCAATGCGACAAGTGGAGGAGAGCGGGCTTTTAGCGCCAGAAGCTTCCATGATGCCCGGGTCCGCGGACAGGGCGAGGGCACGGGCCGCGGGAGCAAGTGTTGCCGCGCCGCTACCGTCGGGTGCCGGCCCCTGGACTGCTTTTCGTGCGCGGAGCAGCTCGGCCAGTTACCAAGCGCGTGCGGAGGCGGCGAGCCTGCGAGGGCGGCCGGTGCGGGCGCAGCAGGCGCGATGAGTCACGGTCCCTCAGCACCTCCGGAACAGGAGGCTGCTTGGAAGCAGCCTGGCCCCCGCCCGCGCTCCTCCCCCGCCCCGCGGAGTGGCGGCGCCAGCCCGATGCCCGGCAGAGGGCGCTGCAGTGCAGCTGCGGGGCCACGGGCCCGCGCCGCTCTGTCTGCCAAAGGCCGGCGCTTCCTTTGGCTCAGAGGGAAAGATCGGGGCCCAGGGATGGGGTGCGTGAGGAATGAATGTTTCTGCAGTGCCAGAGGTGGCTCTGTTTTTGATCCAGAAACGAAATGTACTTCAAGATTCAGACGCTGGGCAGCGTGATGGGGCCGACAGGGCACCTAGTGGAGAGTGTCCAGTCTTGATCGCCCCAAGCTTTTGAGCAGGGATGTCCTGTCCGAGGCTGGTGTCGTGCCCACTCTCGCCAGAGAAGGTCTGTGATAGGATGAGTCTCCCCTTTCCAAAATGAATCTGCCTAGGGAACCCAGTCCTTGATCTCCTCTGTGACCTCTCTTACCTGAGGTGATGGAGGTTACAAAGATTGGAGCTGTCTGCAGTGGAGCGCAGGAGAAAGTGCACAAGCTATCGGGGGACCAGGGTTTCAGTGCCAGCTCCATCATGAGATTGCTGTGTGACCTTGGTCATTTCATCATTCATTCATTCATTCATTCAGAAAACACTCACTGTGTCCGCAAGGCACTCACAGTGAAGGGAAGAGAAGGAGGCCAAGCCTGTGGAGACAATTGCCCTGACCATAAAATAGCTTAGGCCAGGCACAGAGACCCGACACACAGGTGATCCATAAACACTGGCTGAATGAACAAATGTGATGATTTAGTCACCACACACTAGGGCAGAGATTTTTGGTCACTCATGCATCCCGAGAACATAGAACAGTGCCTGACACACAGTGGGTGCTCAGTAATTTGTCGAATGAATGACAGAGGACTGTATTGAGTGTTCTGTGGGCACAGCAGAGGTCTCCTAACTCACAAGAATCTGTGTTGTTTGAACCGAGTCTTGAAGGAAGGGTTGGGATTAGCTAGGCAGACAAGGGCCAGATGGAGGGTGATACAGGCAGAGAACAGTCTGTGCAAAAGTAGAGTCCTCAGAGTTCTCACCTCTCTGAGCCTCAGTCCCTCCTGTGAGAAGGAAAGGATAGGGCTGGCTCTGTAATTTCTCAGATTTTTCTAGCTCTAAGGTTCTCAGATTCAAGAAATGAATCCAGTTACCCTCGTCAGAGCCTGACCAGTGCTGGGCAGTCCAAAAGACTCAGGTTTTGACTTTTGACTCAGCCCATCTGCAGAATAAAGGCCTGGTGATCTTAGGCACCCCTTTTCCATCTGCTTCCTCTGTCTTTCACCTTAGAAGTCTCCCCTGAATCCTATCCCCATAGGATAAACTATCTGCAGCACAAAAGTCAGCACTTACTTGTATTCTGCCATGATTTTTCTCTGTATTCGTTTTTGAAATAACCTTTGTTATTTACAGATTTTTATACTAATGCAGGTTAATTGTGAAAAAAACAGGAAAGTACAAAGGCGAACATAAAAACTATCTGTAATTTCACCACCTGACATAGTTCCTTGATTTTTTTATGCCTTCATTAAAATACACACACACACACTTCAGCTCACACAGCAGCACTGGCACAGATCACTGTGAGTCTTATGTTCCCAGCAAAAGCATGAGCTGCAGACAGTTCTCTCTTTCTCTCCATTAGTTTGTCTCTGATGGGAAGAGATGTTGGCTGGGACCCCAAAACTCTGACTCTTAAACCAGCTGCAGATCATCAGGCTAAATCCTCAAAGAACATACTGCTCAGAGGACGTTTCATTCTGAGACAGGGCTCTGGACGCAAACCATTACGTGGCCTCTTCTTCCTTCCTGGAGTTGGGTTAGAGTTAAGCTAGATTATGTGGGGACCACTAGCCCTGCTTTGGTCCAGACCAGAGACAGTGCTGAGCAGCTTTCTAGGGAGGGGGCAAGGGAGGGCTTGGGGATTTACTGCCCCACCTGTCTGAGAGAAGCCCCCAAAATAAACCCATAACCCTAGCTGACTTGGTTTTCCGTGGCCCCTGCCATTTGAAAGCTCCATCCCCAACACAGTGGCTCCTTTTTTGCCCTGGTTCCTTGCTTTTCAATGTGTAACCCATGGACCAATGACATAGAAAACAAGATCTCTAGATGATGGTTTGTCTGTTGACACTGAGAAGCAAAGTGCAGATTCTGTTTCAGAATGTCTGGAGTGGAACCTGAAATTCTTCATTTTGTAACAAACTCTCAGGTAATAGTGACATAGCTGGTCCACAGACCACACTTTGAGTAGCAAAGATCTAGATTCCTCTTTTGCCCTTGTCTTCTCTGAAAATGAAAGGGCAGGGGAAACTCCCTAGAGGTGAGAGTGTGTACACACACACACACACACACACACACACACACACACACACAAATATTGAGGCCTATGTTCTGGGTGTTCAGTGAATGCTTGCCCTGTTAATGCAGAAAGCTGAGGAGTGAGAAGACTTAAAGCTGTGTTCCCGCCTCTCCAATCACTTGCTTATTTCAGTGATGACAGCATCAATCTCTCAGTCACCAAATGGAACTGATTCCTTAGACGTTTTCGCCATGGCTCTGCCTCTATTTTCTTATTGCTTCTATTCTTCTATTCTCAGACACTTCTCATCTATCCCCTGCCTTCCTGTCTCCAGTCCTTTTCCCCTCCAGTTCACTACCTGTCACCCAATTCTTCTTACCCAAATTCAACTTAAAATCATTGGACGTGTGTGCTCCAAGGGAGAGTAAGTGGGCAGAGAAAGGGAGCTTCTCCTTAGAGCCCAGGTGGACCTTCAAACTTCCCTTACTCTGAATCTATACTGGGGTAGCATTTTTATTCCCTAGGAAACTGAGGCTCAGAGACATTAAGTAACTTGTCTAAGGTCACATAGTGAGGAAGTCAGAGTTGAGATACGAATCCACATCTCTCTAGTTTCAAAGCCTGGGCTCTCCACGATATCGTCCCTTCATCTTACTTAGGGGGAAGATGAAGATTGGGTGACTTAAGGTCATTCAGGGAGTCAGGGATGAAACTGAGGCTGGAAACTCCCTTCTTCTGACACTTTAAGTAAATTTTCATTCAGTAGCTCCTCTGCTCAGAAGCCTTCAGAGAAACCCCTCTTGCCTATAGAGTTGAAATTTCTGAGCCTGACAACCAAGGCTGTCATGGTACCCCTGCCTCAGCTTGGCTTCTCCTTCTTCCCCAGCACTTTACTTGTCATGTGGAGGTGCTAGACCATCTCTCTTTTCCTCACCTACCAGTGGGGTTCTTCCCTGAATCCTGTTCCTCCCTAGCCTCAGTCATGCCTTAGAATTCCCCTATCATGGTGCCTCTGCCCTCTGGGATATTTTCTCGACCTCAAACTCCCAGGCACTCTACCTGCCTCTCAGAGTCTTTCCCATGCTTCAAGAGCATAGGTTCTCACCCCTCCAGAAAGCTCCCCACCCCGCCAAAGCTGCCCTGAACCCTTAGAGCCTTGAGATAGGAGTCTGTCACTTCAGCGGTGCTGCCGCCTGTTGGTGGTTTGAAGAGCTCCACCCCAACTCACACGTGAGGCCAATAAATATTATTATAATATAATAAGCCTCTGCAGCTATACCCCATGGTTTGAAGAACTATTTCCGGAATCTTTCTTCTCCACTCTGAACTTGCTTTCATTACTCTAATGTCTCAACCTGTTTGGGCTGCTGTAACAACATACCATGGACATGTGGCTTAAACAACAAATGTTGTTTTCTTACAGTTCTGGAAGCTGGGAATTTTAAGATCACTGCACCCATAGATCCGGTGTCTGGTGAGGGTCCTCTTCCTGGGTTGCAGATGGCCCCCTTCTCGTTGTATCCTCACTTGGCAGAGAACAGAGAGAGGAAGCAAGCTCTCTGATGTTTCTTTTTATAAGGGCACTAATCCCATCATGAAGGATCCACCCTCATGAACTAATCACCTCCCAAAGGCCCCACCTCCACGTACCATCTCACTGGGGAGTAGGGTTTCAACATATGAAGAAGGATGCACAGACGTTCAATCCATGACACTTAGCGTGTCTAGGTCCTAGAGACTGTATCTGGTTTTCACAACTTTGCCAGCCCTGTTAGACTCTGAAGCTTAACTTAATCCCCACTTTTTGATCCTAAATGCTACCTCAGATCACCGCACCTCCATGACTGACCTATTATGCCTTGCACCCAATAGCTCTTTGCATTCCAGCCTGGATACAGTACCTCAGGTCCCTGCTTGGCCTGAAAGGAAAGTCAGACATGGCTGCCTGGTTCTCCATTCACTATTTCTATTACTTTCCAGATCTTGTCTTTATAAGTAAACTCTAAGCTCCTGGAAGGCAGGACTGTTTGTGTCTTATTCTTTTCTTTATCCTTTGCAATACCAGCATTTTCTTTTATTCATTCAATTATTTCTCAAAGACTGAATGTTCATTCTCTGCCAGGCTTGATACTAGGTGTTGGGGCAGCAGAGGGGAGACAAATATGGTCTAGTATATTCTAGTAAATTCAAGGCAACAGGGAAGCCCAATGACATAAGATTGGCAAATTGATTTTGGGCCCAGGCCAGTAGAAATATGTGTGAAAATGGTTGGGGAACAGGCAGGACCTGCCTATGCCTAGAACAGATAAGGAAGAAAATCAGAGACTGGCGGATGCTGGAGGCCTACTTCAAGAGCCTTGGGGAGAAATGGGAGAAGGAGATGGAGTATTGTCTGCTTTTTCCAAAATGAGTGCCTAGAAAGGGAAGTGGCAATTATGGTCCCGATGAAAACAATATTTCCAGTTGTTACCTGAAACAATAGGATCTGGGGGTGTGATTCTCAGAGGCGGGTGATGTAATGGGAAAAGCACTAAACTAAGCTTTCTAGCCCTCAAATTCCATGACCCTTTGACCTGAGTTTTGGTTTCAGCTCTACCTCTTGCTCACTATCTGACTTGGCTAGCTCCATTCCCCTGGCTCAGCCTCAGTTTCCTCCTCTATGACATGGCAGGATGTGGAGTGGGGTGGTGAGTGAGGAGCTTGGACTCAGGGACTGCAAGCTTCCTCTGAGCTCTTGACATTCTTGGCATGCGACAGGAAGAGAAACATGGATTAGGAAGGTTCTATTGGAGGTTGAGACTGGAGGCAGGGAGGCTGGTGGGGAGGCCGAGGCAGCAGTGCTAGTGGGAGTAGAGTGGGAGAGGATCTGAGCCAAGGCAGGGGCTGAGATTGGTGTCATATTTGGGAGGAAATGGAACCGACGGGAACTGTCAACTGACCAGACGGTGGGGATGAACGAGGAGGAACCAAAGAGGATGGAGATTTGGTTGTGCCCTAGGAGGCCTGAGGGAGAGGAATATTGGGCCCCAGGCCTAACACTGCCAACAAACTTCCATGTGGCCTTAGGGTCTCTTTCTTTGTCTCAGTTGCCACATCTGCACAGTAAAGGGATGGCTCTGATGCTCCCTAAAACCCTCCCTGACCCCTAACAACTATAACAAATTAGGGAGCGCTGCGGGTTTCCAAATTAGTCTTTAACTTGTTAGAAGTTTGTAGGAAAATTCTGAACTCTTACACGGGAAGCTGGGATCTATGGTAGGGCTTGTAACTATCGTGGTGTGGTGGGGAGGTAAGGACAGCGACTGAGGCCACAAATGGGGCTACCAGGAGAGGCCTTGGGGACTCTCCTGAGGTGAAGCTCAAGAGTGGGCAGTCCTTGAAAAACGGGCTTACTTCTTGACCTGGGAAGACGTGGCCTTGGCAGTATTTTAAAGGAGACATTTAAAGATCCCAGATCCCAAAAGAATACAGATGGCACAGTACTCTGCATGGTGTTGGAGCCATTTTTGCTGGTTCATTAACTCATTTCATCCTCGCAGGAACCTTCATTTCACAGATGAGGACGGGCCCAGAGAGGCTGAGTGGGTGGTCTAGATAACATAGCTAAAGAACAAAAGAGCAGGCAAAGCTGTTTCTGGGGCAGTAAGCCACAGTGCTATTAGCAGCATCTGTGACTGTCACTACTAGAATCACAGCTATTTTCATATCACATTACGGTTGTTGCAGGGATCTCAAAAAATCATGTATGCTCATCACCACTTCAAAATGATAGTAGTCATTAGACCCGCTGCTTGATCGTGTTACGTTGAAGGTGTTAATCAAGAAGCACGTATGACTATACTGTAAATTGCATCTCAAGATACAGTAATCAGTTTCCTTTATAATCCTAGGTAATTTATCTAATACATTTAGAAGCATTTTTTGAAATATGCAATACATCATTATTAATTATAGTCTCCTATGTTGTGCAATAGGACACCAAAACTTGTTTCTCCTCTCTAACTGTAACTTAGTGTCTGTTGACCAATGTCTTAGATTTTAAATATTCTCACCACAAATAAATGGTAAATGATCATAATGATACATATTTGAGGTCATGGATATACTAATTACCCTGATTTGACCATTCCACAATGTATACATGTATCAAAACCTCACAATGTACCCTATAAAGATAATTATTTTGTCAATGAAAAATAAAATAAAGCTTTAAAAACACAAAATAATAGCTACTATTTTCTACCCCAAATATCTCCCACCTATGTTTTTCCTAGAAAGGGTCCCTAAGCAGTGCCAGACTGCCAAAGGCATGACAAAGGGATCCATGAGACAGCAGCAACCCTTAAATCCATTGTTCCCACCTGTGGCTGCACATTAATATCACCTGCGGAGCTTTTGAACTGGCACTGCCCAGGCCTCACCCCAGACTATTGGAATCTGACTCTGGGGATGGGGATGGAGTTGGAGTATTTTTTCTGCAGCTCCTCAGGAGATACGGCCTCAGAAGGAAACGGGCCTGTGTGCTGCTCTTTGGGGACAACAAGGAAGGAAGGAGAAACTCAGAGATCATGCCCTGTTATGCAGACAGGATGAAAAAGAACAGAAGCCCAGGCATGGGGAGGAGGTGGGCAGCTTTAAGCTTTAGGAAGGAGTGGGAGCTGGAGCCTGCAGCAAGAAAGAGCTATGGGGAAGGCACCACAGCCAGAGGCTGCCCCAGGCCCTGCCAGGCCAATGGTCTAGGTGGTGTTCCTGCAGAAGGAAATGGGAAATATTGAGGTGAGGGTGAGGTAAGGATGTAAGGATGTACTCACGGCCTCTTTCTGCACCCTCAAATGGCAGATCCTGATAAGTTGTTAACACCGTGTAAGAAACACGAGAGACAGTCTGTTCCACCTCCTCCCTTGGCACCCATACAAAATGACTCCCCATCTACCCACTCATAAGATCACATCCGGATTCCACCATCATCCAACCCAGCAGAAAGTCCCACCTTTGGTCTCTGTAAATATCTGCCAGCCAGAGCAGTACAGCATGCCAGGGTCAGACACCAGTTCCCCAAGTGTGCTGCCTTTTGCTGTAAGAGGAGACTTCAGCAACCTGGGAGCTGGGCAGGGCTGCAGTGATGATCTTTTCAATGTGTGAAGAAGGAAAACTGTGTTTGAGAGAAGAGGAAAGTGGCTGGCCCATGGTGCCACAGGGAATAGCAGAAGAACCAGGACTCCCTGTCCAGTGCTCCCTTCCCTACACACCCTGAGACTTCAGCTTTGGTCCCTAATCTGCCAGTGCCAGGAAACTGGCCCACTTCCCACTACAGCCCTGTGGCTCTGACAGGGTCACTCATGATATCCGGCAGAGATCTTGAGTCAGCTGCTCTGAAGGAACTTCCAGTAAGGCTCCTGCTCAGAGTCTGGATCAGGAGTGGGGGAATGGGGCATTTTGAGTTTTGTGCTTATGTTGCCTTCCCCCCATCTTTTGCTCCTGGACATCTTTTGGCTGGGTGGGATTTTCCTCACTCCCCACCTCCAAAGTGGAGACTATGTCTTTAAGAAAGGACGAGTCAGAGCCACGGGGATCAGTTTCAAGCAGCCCTCAGAAGGCGAATCTGGATTGAGTTTAGGAAGAAAAAAGAAGGGGTTAGCTTTGGTCCTGCCTCCTTTCCTTTCTCTCATTTGCTCGTCTCTCCTCCGTCCTTCGTCTGGAAATTTGGTGAACTTGGCCAGGAGGTTCCAGAGCCCAGGGCTTTCCCCAGCAGCCTTGTCCCCTCACCTGGTCCCTCCTTCAGCTCCTGAGCACACAGTTTGGAGGACAGCTGGACAAGTGGCTGGAATGAGTAGGTACGTGGTCTGGACGTTTTAATCTTCACCCTGTCAGGGAAGTCTGGGGAGTGTCCAACACAGACACTGTGGGACGTGGAAGGGAACTCTCAAGATTTCCGAGAACCTTGGTAACCGAAGCCGGAAGGAGATGGGTGGGCTCTGGTGACTCCACTAGGGGTTTTGTGTTCAGGGTCAGAAAGAGGCTTGGTCCGTGCAGCCTGGCCTACCTCCACCCTCATGAGTTGCCTACCAAACCCATGATGGGTGGGAGTTTGGGAGTGTGAGGTGTTGAGTTTGCTGCTGCTGCTGCTGCTGCTGCTGCTGCCACTGCTGCTGCTAGAGGAATTGAGGCCAGAGGGTGCTAGGAATCCTATGAGAAAAGCAGATGGCAACATGTCCAGTCCCAGTCATCTGTGACTCTGGTGGCATGGAACCACTCAGCTAAGGTGAACGTGATTCAGTCTGCTCCAGCTGCATGCGTGGTGGGCCAGAAGCCACTCAAGATCTTCTTGGGCTTGTTTTCAGCTTTGCTGGATGACTACAAGCAAGGCTTTTAGCTTTTAAGGACTTCAGTTTACACTTTAGAGAAAATGACTTAATGCTACTCAGCTGAAAGGGGGAAGCACAAAGGAAGAGGTAGAGAAGGCAAACTGGGTTTGTGATAGAGATTCAAGGAGAGCTCGAGATTTCTGTGAGCTCAAGGATGTTTTCCTCCTATATTTCAGGATTAGTTCATTCATTTGTTTGTGTATTTAATCAGCAAACGTCTGTAAAATGCCTATTGGTGCCCATCAGTGGTGTCAGGGAACCAGCAATCCAATATGGCAGCAGGTCCTTCCACCTGGTCTCCTTCCCCAGATCTCTACTCCTCCCTTTCCCTCACCGCCCCCCCCCCCACAGCTGATTTGAGAGAGGAAGAGGCACTAGTTTCTAGTGTACTGAGGTGACATGATAAGGTCATGATAGGTGCTGACATTGTTGGCACTAGAGTGGGTACATCTCACTTGACAACACTCTCTCTTGAAAGAGATTTGGGCCTGGGTCCCAAACATTACCTCAGCCACTGGGAAGGATTTTGAAGGTCAGGAAACAACAGGGATCCAC
This sequence comes from Mandrillus leucophaeus, assembly GCF_000951045.1. Taxonomy (NCBI): domain Eukaryota; kingdom Metazoa; phylum Chordata; class Mammalia; order Primates; family Cercopithecidae; genus Mandrillus; species Mandrillus leucophaeus. The sequence continues at coordinate 493,060 of NW_012098532.1, read as the reverse complement.
AAGTTCAGCCTAACCCCTCCCTGACAGAAGGAGTGGCCCAGGCCTTCTTTGGACATTGTCAGTAGAGCTGGGCCCCTGGTTGGGTCCTCAGCATCATATGTGGACCAAGCGTTGTTTGGATTTGCCAAGAGCATCTAAGGACTTTGGTCTTTGTGATTTAAGCAAGTTGTCATAACTTGGGCAGGAGGCATGCTAGGATCTCAGCCACCTGGCTGTTGGGGAAGGGATAAGGTTAGGAATACTGGCTCTTGGGTGGTCCTTTGGATGTGGAAAGCTTAGGCATGGCATAGACAAGCATGTATGTGTGTATGATATAGGAAGTATCCCCCAGGAGAAAAGGCCCAGCAAAAGCAAGGCAGAATTTAACTCTGTCCAAATAGGATTGGCGTTCAGAATTGGAGTCATAACTGGCAGCTCGCACAAAGACCTAATGCATACAGAGGAAGGGCAGTGAGACCAATGCCAGTGCCTGTGTACTCTACTCTCACCCTGCTCAGGCAGAAATGGGAGTGGTGGAGCCAACGGGTGAGCTTCATAACTTCAGCTGAGAGGGCTGAATTGGCCTGCTCGGGGCTGCCACCACCCTACTTAAAAACAAATCCTTATAGCCCAGCTACCACTGCACTGAGTGTTTGCGATTGAGCTGGGCTTATCTAAGCGGTTATTCGTGAGCCTGGAAAAGGGATGGGAATAGGCCATGATGTCCTGAGGCTATGACAGTGGCATTTTGCTAACTTATCCTTGTCCACCCTTCCAATCCCACTGTGGCTGCTCCTGCCTCCTCAGGAAGGGATACCATCAAGCTCAACTGCCCACTCCTGCAGGTAGGCCTGCTGCCCTCTCACATGCTCTGTCCACTTCTTGGATTGCTGGGCTCTGGTGCAAGCCCTCAGAGCTCCTGTCATTCCTTTGCAGAATAAAGCAGCTACCCCAGGCAAGGGATGCAGAAGGGTGGCTGAGGGAGGGGAGGCAGAGAAAGTGTCGGGGGCTTATGTCAGGAAAGTGGAATGCTTGCCAGCAGCTGGGCCTTCCCATCTAGAGTGACTTCATGAAAGAAGCCCTGGAAAGATTGTTCCCTCTCCCTGGTGAGGGTGCATTTTTGGGAATCACTTTGTTTTCCTCTCCATGTTCTCTGCAAGTCTGATTGTTTGAGGAGAGCTAAAGGTTATGTGTACTATTAAAAAAAAAAAAAAAGTGGAGAAAACCACCCCTTAAATGTAAAGCTGAGGAATTCCAGGAAAAGAATCCAAGCGAATGAGGTTTCTGCCCAAGTATGGGAAAATATCCATCCATCTCCCCACTTAATCAGAAAAATGATCTGCCGAGTAATGAGTCATGCTGCCTGTCAGCAAACAGCACTGACCCTAGCCACAGAGCCAGGAATAACAGAGGTGAGAGATGACAGTAGCTATGACGAAGAAAAGACATGAAGGGAACTGGATTCCTGCTGCCAGCAGCTGTGTGGCTCACCTTTGCCCCCTCCTGTGCAATAAAAAATGCACTGGACTGGGCTGCGTCATTGGTGACACTGATCAATACCACTGGGGTTCATCTATGCATTCTGATAAGTGGGGTCTCTGCAGGGGGCACTCAGAAGCAATCACAGCTTTGTGCACAGTCTGGGAGTTCTTTTTTACTGAGGAAAGCATATATACAGTAAATTGCATAAAGCACACTGTAAATGTACATTTCAAAGAAGCTGTGTGTGTATATATATATGTGTGTGTGTGTGTGTGTGTGTGTGTGTATACACCTGTGTGTAACCACCTCCCAGATCAAAATATAGAACATTTGCAGCACCCCAGAAGGCTTACTTTTTCCCCTTCCATTTGGCTTCTTTATTTACAGGCACCAAGTGCTGCAATCAAATGTTTGTGATCAGCGGCATGCTGGTAAATGTTTAACAACCAGTTCTGGTGTGTGTAATGGGGTGCCCTGCTTTGTAGCTTTTGCCAGTTTTGTGGTATAAATGTTCCTGCCATGGCTAATTTCAAGCTACCAACAGTTTAACAACTGGCTCACAAAATTATGAAAATTTAACAATTGGCTCTGGTGAGCCAAGCAGACTGGCTCCAGCACACTACCAGTTGTAACAAAGGATTAAAGAGAGCCAAGTCCACCCGACTACCCAGCGCAGGTAGGAGTGGGCTCCCAAATACTCCCAGGTCCAGCCCCTTAGTGAGGAGGGAATCGTTCACAGGATTTAAAGTGATCTCCAGCTTCTTTTATGCAGCAGACATTGGTTGTGTCCCTACCTTGTGGCAAGCTCTAAGGTCACAAACATGAGTAAACCACGGTTCTATCCCTCAAGGAGCTTACATAATTTAACACTCGGAAGGAGAGGCAGACGTGTGAAGGTATATGTGCAATAAAGAGTTCTAGGGGCTGTGTAGGAGACTACATGGGACTTAACTGAGGGCACCAAGGAGGGCTCATTTCTGCCTTTGAGTCAGAAATACATCTCTTATTCCACTTTGCTTTGGGAGGTGTCTTGGAGCTGAGGAAAAGAGCATCAGACTCCTACACACCTGTTTTGGATCCTGGTTCCACCTCTTCCATGCTGTGTGACCTTGGGCAGGTCACTTAACCTCTCTGAGCCTCAGGTCCCATATTTATAGAATGAGAGTAATAGTAGTACCTACATCACACAGCTATTGTATTAAATGAGCTATTTCATGTGTAGCACTTAGCACACATAAGCACTTACTAATTAGCTTCAATTAGGAATTATTAACAACTAGCTTGGACAAGCTTTGAACTTCTCTAGGACTCATTTTCATCTATGAAATGGGACTAAAGTGCCAATCTTGTCAGTGTTGTCATGAGAATTAAATTAGATCATGTATGTGAATTGTCTGACCCAGAGCTGGTTCTCAGCAAATGCTGGTTTTGCTCCTTTCCTGCTTTCTCTCTCCTTTCCAACACACTGGCTTAAGACTTCGCTTCGAAAAAAAAAAAAAAAAAGCCCAACTCTGACATGCTAGGAAACAAATATATCAAGTGAACACATTAACCCGTTTTAAAAGCTTTTTGTTTTGCAATTTTAGACTCAAGGGAAGTTGCAAAAAAATTTACAAGGTGGATCCGGTGACCCTTTACTCAGTTTTACATTGTTGACATCTTACACAACTGGGAAAGTGGCGTTGGTACAATACGCAGAGCATATTCAGGTTTCACCAGTTTTACATGTCATGTACTCTGTATATGAGTGTGTATATCATTTCAAACAATTTTATCACATGTGTAGATTTGTATAACCATCACAATTGAGATGCAGAATTTCTAGTAACTGGCCACTGAAGTAAAAATAATAGTAAGCCAGGTGCGGTGGCTCACGCCTGTAATCCCAGCACTTTGGGAGGCTGAGGTGGGCGGATCACCTGAGGTCAGGAGTTCAAGACCAGCCTGGACAACATGGGGAAACCCCATCTCTACAAAAAAATACAAAAATCAGCTGGGAATTGTGTCAGTCACCTGTAATCCCAGCTATTCGGGAGGCTGAGGTAGGGAGAATTGCTTGAACCCAGGAGGCGGAGGTTGCAGTGGGCTGAGATCGTGCCACTGCACTCTAGCCTGGGCGAAAGAGCGAGACTCAGTCTCAAAAAAA